>NC_092491.1:1422311-1584811 GCF_047495875.1 Pithys albifrons albifrons
GGGGAGCACAGCCCTTGTGTGGGGAGCTGCAATCCTGCCCCGCCTGCCAGCAGGGCTCTGCTCCCTACACGTGGACTGCAGGGGCTGGTGTCGGGCACAGCAGCAGGGCAGCTTCTCCCCACGGGGCATCAGGGGCGGGGGGGCTTGTGGCCAGCCCTTCTTGCGGATGCTGCTGGGCCCTGCTCCACTCCTGCCCGTGGCCACAGATGACTCTTGAAATTCACGTGGATCCTGGCTGCCCAATGCAGTGCTTTCCAAGAGGCCTGCAGAGCAAGGAACCAGAACATGGCACCCCAGAGCAGGGCAGAGGACCTGCGTCCCTGGAGCAAGGCCAGGAGGATGTTGGAGCCTGGGAGGTGCCAGGGAGGAGGCAGCCCAGCCCCCTCCCACAGGGACATCAGAGTCCAGGAGTCCTCACCTTTTGCGCGTTCTCATTTGATTCATCAGGCCAGCTCAGTGCTCACTTGGTGCTGTCACTGAGCTTCTGTTACGGGGCCTTCTGGACTGGCCCCATGGATTTGGGGTGTGCCGTTGCCGGCGGCAGCGGCTTTGCCTGCGGTCAGGCTCACACCTGGGGGAGCAGTTGCTGTCCTCAGGTCCTGGGGAGCTGCTGTGGGATGACTCTGATGGCATCTGACTGTCAGTGCTGGGGCTGCTCTTCTGCTGGGAGGGACATTCCAGAGGCTGTCTGGCCATGCTGGGGCCAGTGAGCTCCAAGTCATCCCAGGAATCTGTAAGGGGAAGCAAGGACGTCAAGGGCTCGCCAGGCCTGGGACAGGACAGGCCAGAGCAGTGCCTCCAGCCCTCCTGCAGCAGACAAGCACTGCCAAGCCCACCCTGGGCACCTGCTGCCAACCCCTGCCTGGCCCCTGGCCCAGGGGAACCTGGCTGCTTTGCCCCTTACCTGTGCTCAGATCGGCACAGTTGCCACATTCCCAGCTGCTTGTGCTGTCTGTCAGGTCGGAGCAGACTCTGTGTGTGCCCACAGCAGCACAGGAGGAACACAGGAGCAGTTCCCAGGGCCTGGGGAAGCAAACAGGTTCATGGCAGTGTCCAAGGCATGGGACAGCATCTGGCTGAGCTCTTCTCCTGGGTCCTTCTGCTTCAAGCCCTGAAGAGCCCCCGGGTGCAGCTTTGGAAACTTACCCCTCGTGCTCTGCCAATTCCCTGCCTCCTGGACAAAGGCACTCACGGGCATTGCAGCACGGGGGCCTCTGTGCCTGCTCTTCAGAGGCATTGCTGTTCTCCAGTGTTGGCTCTCTGACAGGGAAAGGAAAACTGATGAGCTCCCTCTGCCCCGACATCAGGCATGTGCAGGGTGTCCCTGCTCGTCCCACTGTGCCATTTCCAACTGCTGTGTGGAGCTGAACCTGGCACTCCTGGAACACTGCATATATTTATATGTATGTATGTATGTATGTATATGTATACATATGTGTATATGTATGTCCATGTGTGTATATATGTATATTTATGTCTATGTGTATATGTACAGATATCTAAATAGGTGTATGTATAAATGTGTGTATTTGCATATGACTATATTATTATATTTATGTCTATGTATATGCATATATATGTCTATATATGTATATGTGTATGTCTATGTGTATATGTATAGATATACATAGGTGTATGCATATGTGTCTGTTTCTATATGTTTGGATTTATGGCTATAGATACACATATAATGTATATATCTGTAGAGGTGTGTATATTTATGTCTATGTGTGTGTACGTGTATATGTATGTGTATATATGTATGTGTACATATGTATATGTATGTATACATATGTGTGTGTGTATACAAATGTATATGTATGTATGTCTATGCCCATGTATTTGTATATAGATGTGTATATGATTATATGTATGTATAGATATCTATATCAGTGTATGTGTGTATATATCTGTGTGTATTTCTATATGTCTATATTATTATATTTATGTCTATGTATATGCATATATACATCTATATGTATGTATAGATGTATATTTATGTCTGTATATATATGTATGACTATAGGTATGTATACATGTGTATTTATGTATATATATGTATATTTATGTCTAGGTCTATACATTTGTATATGGATGTGCATAAGACTATATGTATGCATAGATATGTGTATATGTACAGATATCTAAATAGGTGTATGTATATATATGTGGGTATTTCTATATGTCTATATTATTATATTTATGTATAGGTATATGCATATATATGTCTATATATGTGTATATGTATATTTATGACTGTGTATATATGTAGGTCTATGTATATATGTGTGTGTATGTGTGTATCTGTATAAATACATATATAGGAGAATGCATATGTGTCTATTTCTATATGTTTAGATTTATATATATAGATATGCATATATAAGTATATATGTATACATCTGTATATGTATGTCTATTTATGCCTATGTATGTGTATATAATATGTATACATGTGTTTATGTTTATACCTATATATGTCTATGTCTGTATGTCTGTGTCTATCTACATGTATTTGTGTACATCTGTGTACATGTATATAGGTATATGTGTATATATGTATGTGTATGTGTGTGTGTATAGAGATGTATGTATAGATGTATATGTACATTATAGATGCATTTTCATTAACTTCTGGGAAACTTTCAAGCTCCTTCCGGCATTTCCTGAGTTGAAAGCAATTTCCCTTGTGTGTCAGTGTTTTTATTGTAATATCATTATTAAATTTTAGGTCTGACTTATAATCTCTCTCGTGGTGAGTTCATTTCCCTGCTGGTTCACCTTTAAACCAGCACACTGAGAAATTTAGGGGATGACAACAACGTCCATCACTGTTTAAAAAAACCAAATAAAGAATCGTTCTTTCTCAAAACATCCCTTTCAAGATTCCTGGGGCACAAGCTGAGCTACCACAACCCTGGCAAGTGTAACTGAAGATCATAATGATTCTGCCTCATTACCCACTTTTGCCTCTGAAAACGCCCTGGATTCTGAATTTCTGGGCACCGTATTCCTGCACAGTGCCTGACATGAGCCATTCACTAGAAATTGCACTGTCCTGCTCTTACCTTCTTTTACACCTGACTTCTCTGTGTCTCCAAAGAAGGAAAACTTGAAACCACTCGGCTCCTGAGCTGTGTTATTCCCAGAGACAGGTTCCAAATGGTCAGGTGGGGCAGAGTCCTCTGCATCATCTTTGTCCCAGGGTATTTCCTCACGTTTCTCTGACTGGCTCTTTGAAGATCCAAATAAGTCTTTTAAATCTGCAGCAATATCATAATCGACTTCTTCAGACCCTTGAGGCAGTTTCTCACTCTCTTCTTCTTCCTTTTAGCTTTACTGCAATGGGATTGTTTGAGAACAGTAACACAACACAGCGGTTTGTAAAAGAAAGAGCCACCTTGCTCTTGATGTTTTCCTAAACTCAGCCATGCACATTGATGAGGAGTTCACTTTTAAGGGAGAGCAGTGCAGGGGAAACATCTCAGCTTTGATTCTAAAGGCAGGAACAAGCCTCCTTTTTATTACCCACGTCATTAAGGGACTTTTCACTTAACATGTGGGAGTTCATAAATGAAGATACTTAGGACAGATTTCTCTTCTGGCAAAAGAAATGTTAAGAGCTAATATGCTTTTTTCACAGGATAAGAGCTAATACACTTGTCTCTTTTTCGAATCTTCAAGTCCATGACTTGACCTTTCTCACCTTCAGTGAGGACAGAAAATGGCATGCAGAGAGTAGATGGACTAGAAAGAAAAGGTGACACTGCATGCTGGTTTTAGTGCTCACAACTCCTATTGTATATTGATTTCTGCAGTCACAGGGAGGAGTAAAGAGAAAACACAGTCTGCATAGTTTCCAACTCAGTCTGCTGCCATAGGCTTCTCTCTAAGGGGAGAAACATCACAACTGTAGTTACCAAGCTGTAATGTTACCTCTCCTTTTCTGTAGCACTTGGTTTCCTTCTGTCCTGGGTTGAGCTGGCAAAACACCAACTGTCCAGGAGAGAGTGAAAGTGTTCCTCCCCCCCAGCCAGCCAAGGGAAAAAGAAGAGGGAGAGAGAGAAAAAAACTTCTAAAACAGGTTTATGCTGAAACTAACTACACGTATTTATACAGAAAAGAGAATATTAAGAGGAAACTACAATATAACACACACTTACACAAGATACATATGTATAACAAGGAATAACTTCCCACTCCCCAATTAATACAAAGCCCATTACTCCAAATTCATAAGCACTCCAAAAGACACTCGGCAAGAAAGAGAAAGTATAACAACAAAATATTTCTACTTCCCTGAATGCAAACAAAATGCAAGCACAGGCAGCAGGAGCAGGGCCCAGCACAGCAGAGGAGCTGCCAGATGTCCTCCTCTTAGTGCAGCCATGGTGGAACTGACCAAGCCACTCCCACACACTGGATTTTACCCCCTTTGAGATGATGTAGTATGGTATGGAATACAATATTATTGGCTGGAAGAAGTCAGCTGTCAGTTCAGCCCAGCTTAAATCAGCTGACAATCCCAGGCCTTGCTGAACTTTAAAACCTAAATTTAGGCCCACCTTGCTAAACCCATAACACCTTTCAAAAACTGCGTGGTCCTGTCTGGTGGGATCGTAACGGAGGGATTAACATCTCTAAGAAAATAGAAAGGAAAAGAAAAACCATGAGACACTCTAAAGGCTCAAATGAAAGCTACCCCAAACCTTTACAGTAGGACACAAATCCAAATTGGCTTCTTCACCAAAAACTCTCCGAAATGTAACTGACATTTAGAAAGTCCCTGCTAGTCAGTGCCTGGGAATTCCATTAAATACTGACTTCAAATACACACAAAGGAAGGAAGTACTTTCCTCAGCCATCTAGGCAGAAATTTTGGTTAGGAAACACCAGCAAAACTTAAGCCTCCCTAAAACTCCTTCACTGATGGCAGGTGATTCATACTTGAATTTCTTGGCACCTGTTGCTGTTTTACTTGGCTTGGGCTGTTCCAGGTTGATGTTCAAGAGGCTTCCCAGTATCTGCAGATTTTTCTTTTTCTCTGCAGCAAGTTCATCTTCCTCATCTGCCTTCAAGCTCTTTGTCTCTGCTAAGATAACAAGAAATACGTTATGTTTTCCCTGCTAAGCCTGTGATATTTGATGCATAATATCACTACAGTACTAGCAGAGCTCACGTCTATCAACACATCACTGCCTTTATCTAAAAGCTACTCAGAGACTTTGTCCCTTGCACTGTAGAAAATCTTGGGTTAGAACAGTTCTGGGCACCTATTTCATGTGAAGGCCAGGTCAGGTATTTAACATGTTTCCTGCTGCTATCATGTAACTGCAACCCCTCTGCCACTGCTGATGCTCTACAGAAGATCACATTAAAGCAATGAAGGGAATAGCAGAATGAGGCAAAAATTTAAGTTTCAGAAAGAAATTGAATCCTGAAAACTGGGTTAATTTTTCTTTGGGGGGGGGATATTCAAACTTTTTCCATTTTCAGCCTTACTGCCTTCTGCTGCTAAAGAAAAAAAATGACCCTTTCTGAGACTGCCAAATCAGCCACAGACTGCAGGATGGCTACAAAACAAACAGTTTAAATGAATATAATGGTCCAAAAGGGGGTTTTTCTAAGTCACACTTACCCAGTTTTTCAACGTGGATAAACACATTCTGATATCATGCTGTATTCAAAAATACTCTCAAATGTTGTTTTATCAGCCACATGTGCCTCATTCAGCTGTTCCAAATACTTTTGCAGCACACACCTCAAAGAAAGCACAGCCACCCCTGGTGTTTCCCGTGCAGAGCCACAGCAGAGGTGGGTGGTTTTCTTTTAAGGGATCACCAAAGAAGCCAAAGGAGGCCGTAAGGTGCTTCAAGAGCTGAAGCTCCATGATATGGCTCCATTACTCCCAGTACCCAGAAGTATGGGCAGCTTTACCTCCCTCCTCACAGTCACTCTCCAGGTATCGGGCGTCCGTGCGGAATCTTTCATCGGTGCCAAACCGGGACTTCAGCCTCAGGAGCCAAACAAATGAAACAAGTGCTCTTAAGGAGCACTGAAGGAGGAAATCAGCAACATTCAATCCCTTTTTGTTCATACTTAATGGCAACATACTAATAATCTTTAGCTCTTGAGGCCTTTTCCAGGAATTTCTTTGGATACAAAGATAACACCACACATTATTTCCTCCATGGCCGCTCTTTCCTCTGTTGAAGGGAAATCTGTTTTAAAAATTGATAAAAATCATACTCAGCAATAATACAAGCCTACAAGTTCTGTTCCTCTAAAGTGGCCCTGTAGAGTCTCAGAGGAAAACTAATTTCCAGTGATGGCTTCACTCACTTTTTCCCCAGCTTTGCCTTCAAACTGTGGCTTAATTTTGAATCGTTCATCGTCCGTGTTGTCTTGCTCATCCTCACTGATGTCAAACAGTTTGCCTGAAGGCTTGGGAGCAGATTTATCCTTTGTTAAACAAAAAGGAAAAACAAAAGGAGCAGTTTATTTACATCTGAGAATATAAATCAGTACCAATTTTGTTCGTGTGCTTTCCAGTTTACCTGAAAAAGTGGATTTCCTGCACAACCCTGTGCATTTCCAGCACTGATCAATGTGCTGCCAATCTTATCTTGTATACACACCTTGTGCAACTGTGGTTTATAATTATAAAATTAAAATTATGATCATTCCATTTCATCATGGGCAGAATATCCACATAATGGATAACTCAGATTTTACAACAGGTATAAAACTGCAACTTTCTGATTACGTCAAGGAAGGTAAAAATATCAATGGCTAAATAACAATCATGGTCCTAATCTTAATATATTTATAAGGAAAAATCCCAACAAAAGCAAATCCAATGGTTTAAAGCTTTAGCACAGATGTGACTAAAAATGTCATAGACAAGAAGTTCTAGTTGAGAAAAAAAAAAAGTATTTAATTGTACTAAACCATGGCAGTAAAATCATGAGGAGTCTGCTAACGATGGTGAAGACAAAGCCCCACACAGTTCCTTGGAGCTCAACAAAAACAAGATACTGCCTTAGCAGTTCATCCAGTCCTGGAAAGAGCAGAGTACTTCTGTACTGCTCAAGCCCAATCTCCTCCCCTGCCTTTGCCTAAAAGCAGAGGAATTTCAACACTAATTATACAGAAGTTCCTTTTCTTCCAAGTTAGAATACCTTCTGTACCAATCTCTAACTCCTTACAAATTCTCCAAGCTCTCAAGCTTTCTCAGATGAATGGCTAAAGTTCTTTCAAACCTGTCTGAAGTTAATTCAAAACTTACCTACATTTCTCTGGCACTTCACTAGGAAATCTAGTCTTCAGAACAAAAGGCATGGTCACACAGGGCTTTTGCCTAGTAACACTTACTTCTCCAGGCATATTTCCCAAACTTGTGTCTTTTTTCAACGTCTCATTTTCCGTGTCTGAATCGAATAGGATGTGTTTGTGCTTCCCTGCTGGCTGGCTGTCCTAGGAAAGGGGGAAATGTCTGGTCAAACACAGCAAGTACTTGCTGCAGTCATACAGAAGTATCTAAAAGGTGTTTCCATGACCTCTGCTATTCCTCCTGCAACTCCAGAGGCATTCCAGGGACGAGGTATGCAGGATTTTGTATATACTCAAAACTGGCAACGTATCAGAAAATCCAGACTATGATTTTTAAGAATCTTAATTCACATACATTAATTACCCTTTTCCGTGTACTCTGGACTATTCAGATAAAAGTTGTGAGTGTAATTATCAGATTCAAAAGTGCTCCTTGAATGAGTTTCTTCTGGAGTTCTCTCTCCCTGTGTCTCTCCTCCAGAGCCGCCAGCCTCCCCTGGTTGTCCTGCACCTGTTTGTCTCTTGTAGGTTCCTTTGTAGCAGCACCATGAAGACAAAGCTCCTTCTCTTCCAGAAGGCTTGTCTTCCTGTTCTCACATGTATTAGCTTCACATTCTGCCTTTATTGCTTACATTCATCTTCATTTTTTTGGATAGCAGTTTTGGGGTCTTCCGGTTTTGGGCCACCCAGTTGAGAATAAGTAGGATATCCCTTGGGAGAAAGCCCAGGAGTCCTGCCCAATCGTTCTCTTGCTAAAGAAGGAGAGTTGCCAAAGACGATGCATTTGTAAAGACAGTGTGGAAGGGACCGTGTGTTGGAAAGCTGGAGGGAGCCCACGGAGCAATTCAGCATGAAGAACATGTGGCCACAGTGCCCATCTCTCAAGTTTTTTCCTGCAGATATCTGGGTAAGCATCTGGTCATTTACACAGCAGGCATGCTGGAAGGGAGAGAGTCAATGGCACCAGGAATGGCACCTCTGCGGGGCTGGGGACAGCATCCCTGTGGGATTGACCCCAAGGGCTGCTCTGTCCCTGCCTGGATGAAGGACAGGGCTGGAGGCCTTGGAGAGGATGGGCCATTGCGGGCACAGGTGTCCCAGCAGGTGCTTCCTGCCCCAGCTGGGCCCTGCTTGCTGAGGAAAGGAGGGCCCCAGCCCCAGGATGGCTGGATGGCTCCTGCCTCCCCTGCCACCACTTCCAGCCCTGCACTGGCCATCCTGACAGCCCCTCTGCCAGGCTGTGGGAGGGGCACTTTGGTCTCACCTGGGTCGCTCACTCCGGGGGCTTCCTCCTTGCCCTCTGACATGGTGCCTGTCAGTGGTGAGTCGCGGTCTCACCATCCCACTGGTGAGCGCGACTCCTGTCACTTCGTGTTCTCACATCTTCTGTCACGGCAACTTCTTGACTGGCTGCGTGGATTTCGGGAACGACCCTGTGGCGGTAGCGGTTTTGCCTGCGGGATGTTCCCGATGTGTCCTCCCTTGGGTGTCGCCTCCCAGCACTCGGTGCAGGCGTGCGGCTCCTGTCGTGGGGCCTTCTGGACAGGCTGGATGAATCTGAGTTTTGACGTTGGCGGGAGCGGTTTTGCCTGCAGGATCCCCCTGACGATTCCTGGCGGGACCTGCAGCTCCCAGGACTTGGTCGTCTTACACAGCTTCTGTCAGGACGACTTCTGGACCGGCTGGATGGATCCGCGGTCTGATGTCGCAGGCGGGGACGTTTTCCCCTGCGGGATGTCTCTGTCACTTCCTCACTGGAGCTGCGACTCCCAGCACTTGGTGATCTCGCACGCCTTCTGTCACGTCGACTTCTGCAGCTGCGAGATCCATCTGGGGTCTGCCATTGCTGGCGGGAGCGGTTTTGCCTGCGGGATGTCCCTGATGCTTCCTGACTGGAGCTGCTACTCCCAGCACTTGGTGGTCTCACGCGGCTTCTGTCACTACGACTTGTGGAACTGCCAGATGAATCCGGGGTCTGACGTCGCAGGCGGGGACGTTTTCGCCTGTGGGATGTCTCTCTGTCTTCCTGACTGGAGCTGCTACTCCCAGCACTTGGTGGTCTCACGTGGCTTATGTCACTACGACTTGTGGAACTGCCAGATGAATCCGGGGTCTGACGTCGCAGGCGGGGACGTTTTCGCCTGTGGGATGTCTCTCTGTCTTCCTGACTGGAGCTGCTACTCCCAGCACTTGGTGGTCTCACGCGGCTTCTGTCACTACAACTTGTGGAACTGCCAGATGAATCCGGGGTCTGACGTTGCAGGCGGGGACGTTTTCGCCTGCGGGATGTCCCTGATGCTTCCTGACTGGAGCTGCTACTCCCAGCACTTGGTGGTCTCACGCGGCTTCTGTCACTACAACTTGTGGAACTGCCAGATGAATCCGGGGTCTGACGTTGCAGGCGGGGACGTTTTCGCCTGTGGGATGTCTCTCTGTCTTCCTGACTGGAGCTGCTACTCCCAGCACTTGGTGGTCTCACGTGGCTTATGTCACTACGACTTGTGGAACTGCCAGATGGATCCGGGGTCTGACGTTGCAGTCGCCGACGTTTTCGCCTGTGGGATGTCCCTGATGCTTCCTGATTGGGGCTGCAGCTCCCGGCACTTGGTGGTCTCACACGTCTTCTGTCACAACGACTTGTGGAACTGCCAGATGGATCCGGGGTCTGACGTTGCAGGCGGGAGCGGTTTTGCCTGCGCGATGTCCCCGATTGTCTCTGCCTGGGCTGGGGCCGCCCAGCACTTGGTGCTGGCACATGGGTTCTGTCACGCAGAGTTCTGCGCTGGCCCTGTGGACCTGGGGCCTGACCTTGCTGGCAGGAGCCATTTTGTGTGAGGTCAGGCCCAGGACTGGTGGAGGAGCTGCTGTCCTGTGGGCCCAGGTCAGGGATGTCCAGCTCTGACTGATTCCCGGGGGCTGTAAGGGGAAGCGGGAAGGTCAAGGGCTCCCCAGGCCCAAGGCAGGCTGGGCCAGAGCAGTGCCCCCAGCCCTCCTGGAGCAGACACGCTCTGCCAAGCCATCCTGGCCACCTGCTGCCAGGCCCTGCATGGCCCCAGCCCAGGGGCACCTGTGTGCTTTGTCTCTTACCTGTGTCCAGACCAGCACAGCTGCTACATTCCCAGCTGGTTGTGCTGTCTGTCAGGCTGGAGCAGCGTTTGTGGGTACCCTCGGCTCCACAGGAGCAGCACAGGAGCATTTCCCAGGGCCTGGGGAAGCAAAAAGGTTGATGGCAGTGAGGACAAAGTGTCAAAAGCATGGGATATCTGGTCAAGCTCTCCATCAGGCTCCTTCTGCTTTCAGCCCTTGCCAAGGCACAGATCCTCTGCAGAGCCCCCCACAGCCCCCCTCTGGCAACTTACCCCTCTTCCTCTGCCTCCTCTCTGCCGCCTGGATAAAGGCACTCTCTGGCATTGCACTGGTGGTGCCTCACATACAGGTCCCTGAATGCATTGCCTTCCTCCCATAATGGCCTTCTGACAGGGAAAAGGAAAACTGATGAGCTCCGCCTGCCCTGGCATCTGGCAGGTGAGTCCCTGCCCTTCCCCCTGTGCCATTTCCAACTCCTGTGAGAAGCTGAACGTGGCCCTCCCAAAGCAGTGCAGGGCCAAGAGTGCTGGGGCAGGCCCTGGCAAGGCACAGCACTTGCACCCTCCTGTGTCGTGAGCCAGGCAGAAGGACACCTACCTGAGGGGGATTTGGATCCCCGCAAGGCCCATATGCTCGAGAAATGGCCAATGGCTTCTGCAGAGGGGGCACTGGAAGGTGTGAATACCAGCAGACAGAGCCTGTCTCTGCAGGAGAAACAAGCAGCGCTGAGTGAGGCCCTGGTGCTGCTGAGCCCCTGCTGTGCCCCTGGGGGTGAGGAAACTACTCCTACTTGGATGCAGTCCCTGTGGAACCAGCTGCTTTTGCACTCTGGGCACACCATGGTCTTGAAAGTCATTCTGTCCTCCACAGGCTCCATGCAGATGATGCATTGGGTGCCCGGCTCAGGAGTCACCTCCACTGGCTGCTGTGGTCTGTGTGCAGGGCAGAAGGACCTGGGGACACAAGAGATGGGTGGGGTGAGAAGTGCTGGGCTCTTCCCTGGTGGTGGAGAGGAGGAGAATGGAGGTACCTGTACGGTGCCCTGTACTGGGTGACACAGCCAGCCTCCTTGGCACAGGGCAGGTGGAAGCTCAGGTCACAGTCCATTACACAGCAGGTGATGGTGGCCCCGCTCTGGCCACAGATGAAGCAGTGCTGGAAGAGCACAGCAGCCTCATCAGCAGCAGCCCTGGGGTCTCCTCCTGCTCCCAGAGCTGTTGGGAAGGGCTGGTCTTCCTTTCTTGGGGTCCGGGCTAAGCTCCAGCAAACCTCGCCTGGTACAAATCTCCCTGCTCATGTCAGGCTCTCACCTTCTGTGCCGCCCAGTCGACAGCCAGTAGGATATCCTCTGGGAGAAAGCCCAGGAATCCTACCCAGCGAATCTCTTGCTGACGAAGGTGAGTGGCAAAATACTGCAGGAAAGACAATGCGCTTGTAAGGACAGAGTGGCAGGGACTGTGTGTTGGAAAGCTGGAGGGAACCCAGAGAGCAACTCACCAGGCAGAACACGTGGGCACAGAGCCCACCAATCTCAAGTTTTTGCCCGCAGAAGTCCGGGTCAGCCTCTGATCGTTTACACAGCAGGCATGCTGGAAGGGAGAGAGTCAATGGCCCCAGGAATGGCACCTCTGCGGGGCTGGGGACAGCATCCCTGTGGGACTGACCCCAAGGGCTGCTCTGTCCCTGCCTGGATGAAGGACAGGGCTGGAGGCCTTGGAGAGGATGGGCCATTGCGGGCACAGGTGTCCCAGCAGGTGCTTCCTGCCCCAGCTGGGCCCTGCTTGCTGAGGAAAGGAGGGCCCCAGCCCCAGGATGGCTGGATGGCTCCTGCCTCCCCTGCCACCACTTCCAGCCCTGCACTGGCCATCCTGACAGCCCCTCTGCCCGGCTGTGGGAGGGGCACTTTGGTCTCACCTGGGTCGCTCACTCCAGGGGCTTCCTCTGTCCTGTCTGACATGGTGCGTCTCAGCGGTCAGACCCTGACACTGGAACACTGAGGTCTGCTCCAGACTCTTCTCCGCTGGCTCTGAAATAGGAGAGAGGCTTTTCCCCTCTCCTCCTTCTCTTGTCCAGTCAAGGAACACCACAGTCACCTTGAGGTGCTCCTTTGCTGATTCTGAGCGGTGTGAGGTGGATGATGTTGCAGCACAGGCCAGAGCCTGAAACGGTGAGGCTCTCCCTGGGCAGCTCTATCCTCCTCTTCCTTCTCCTCGCGTTGTCAGGTAACACTGACACAGGGCCTGAGCCCAGAGTTCCCTTTTGTACCCTTGGCCCCACAGGTCACAGCGGCCACTGTGACATCAGCAGCGTGCACCTGGAATATGGGCGGGATTGGCCTCAGCCCCCACCACCCACTGTGACCCCACCCCTCGGCAGCCGAGGTTCTGAGGCGGGTCTTATGTCAACAATAGAAAGCATAATTTGCCCCCACCTTAAATTCAAAGCTGTGAGGACAGTTATTAATACTATGTTTAAACAGGAGGGCAGTTAAATTCCACCCTGACACCCAATCCCATCAGATCTCGGAAGCTCAGCAGGGTCAGCCCTGGTTAGTACTTGGATGGGAGACCTCCTGGGAACATCAGGGGCTGTAGGTTCTAGTCCTGAGGACTTCACTGGCACAGTCCAAGCTCGCTCGGCCGTGGCAGATGAACGTTGGGACTTAAACGGTGGGGCCAGTTCTGCGCACCCTGTGCCTCACCTAAAATCCACTGTGCAGGCTGGAAGGGCACAGCCACGTGAGGAGAGCCCTTCCCTAATCTTCATTGGTGAAGCCCAGCCACACATACAAATTTAAACACATTATAATCTCTTAAAATTACTTGTTTGAGGTGAAAATTTGATATAGAAGTTATTGATTTGACAGATGTATCAACAGTTACTTTCCTGCTGTTTCAAATGAGTCACTTCACCTTGATTTCTTCGCAACAGAGGCTGAATCTTACTTGCACTACCTTAGTCCAGTGCTTGCTCCAGCCTGACAGACGGCACAACCAGCTGGGAATGTGACAGCTCTACTGCTCTGGACACAGGCAAAAGGCAAAGCACTCGGGTGTCCCTGGGCTGGGGCCAGGCAGGGCCTGGCAGCAGGTGCCCAGGATGGGCTTAGCAGAGCCTCTGCAGCACAGGCCTAAGTGGACATAACATACAGGAATAGATTTGCCTTTCATACCAAGCATACAACACCAGCAACATCTGTCCCCTGTGTTTATAAATATAAAAACTCAGTTAAAAAGTAAAAAATCAGCTCTGTGAACAAATAGAATCATAGAATCATAGAATAGATTGGGTTGGAAAAGACCTCCAAGATCGTCCAGTCCAACCCTTGGTCCAACTCCAGTCCCTTTACCAGATCATGGCACTCAGCACCACGGCCAATGCTGCGTTTAAAAATCTCTAGGGATGGGGAATCCACCCCCTCTCTGGGCAGCCCATTCCAATCCCTGAGCACTCTCTCTGCAAAGAATTTTTTTCTGATCTCCAACTTCAATTTCCCCTGGCAGAGCTTGAGCCCATCGTGCCCCCTTGTCCTATTGCTGAGTGCCTGGGAGAAGAGACCAACCCCCACCTGGCCAGAACTTCCCTTCAGGGAGTTACAGACAGTGCTGAGGTCACCTCTGAGCCTCCTCTTCTCCAGGCTGAACACCCCCAGCTCCCTCAGCCTCTCCCCACAGCACTTGTGTTCCAGTCCCTTCTCCAGCCTCGTTGCTCTTCTCTGGACTCGCTCCAGCCCCTCAATCTCTTTCCTGAACTGAGGGGCCCAGAACTGAACACAACACTCAAGGTGTGGCCTCCCCAACGAAGAGTCCAGGGGAAGGGTCACTGCCCTGGGCCTGCTGGCCACGCTAGTTTGGATCCAGGCCAGGATCCCATTGGCCTTCTTGGCCACCTGGGCACACTGTTGGCTCCTGTTGAGCTTCCTGTCCCTCAGTCCCCCCAGGTCCCTCTGCCTGGCTGCTCTCCAGCCACTCTGTGCCCAGCCTGGAGCGCTGCAGGGGGTTGTTGTGGCCAAAGGGCAGGACCTGCACTTGGCCTTGTTGAACTCCATCCCATTGGAATCAGCCCATCTCTCAGGGCTATCCAGATCCCTCTGCAGAGCCCTCCTGCCTTCCAGCAGGTCGACACTCCCTCCCAGCTTGGTGTCATCAGCAAATTTGCTGATGATGGACTCAATCCCCTCATCTAAATCATCAATAAAGATGTTAAACAGGACTGGACCCAACACAGACCCCTGGGGAACACCACTGGTGACCGGCCCCCAGCTGGACACAGCCCCGTTCACCAGCACTCTCTGGGCCCAGCCCTCCAGCCAGCTCCTGACCCAGCAGAGGGTACACCTGTCCAAGCCATGGGCTACCAGCTTTTCCAGGAGCATGTATGGGAGACAGTGCCAAAGGCCTTGCTGAAGTCTGGATAGACACATCCACAGCCTTCCCCTCCTCCACCAGGTGGGTCACCTGATTGTAAAAGGAGATCAGGTTGGTCAGACACGACCTGCCCCTCCTAAACCCCTGCTGGCTGGATCTAATCCCTGTCCATGCTGAAGGTGCTGTGTGATTGCACTCAGGATGATCTGCTCCATAACCCTGCCAGGCACCGAGGTCAGGCTGACAGGCCTGGAGTTGCCAGGGTCCTGCTTGCAGCCCTTTTTGTGGATTGGGGTGACATTCCCCAACCTCCAATCATCTGGGACCTTCCCAGAGAGCCAGGACTGTTGGAAGATGATGGAGAGTGGCTTGGCAAGCCCTTTGCCAGCTCCCTCATCACCCTGGGATGGATCCCATCTGGTCCCTTTGACTTGTGAGGATCCAGCTGGCTCAGTAAGTCACTCTTTCTACCATCATGTACAATCCATTCAATGCAGTGGCAACAGTGTTGGTGTCTCCAGCAGCTGCAGCACCACGTGGAGAGCAGCCAGTGCTGGCACTGAGCTCCACACTTTGAGCCCACCAGGAACATTCCAGGTTCCTTGGGTTTCACCTTTGGTAAGATGTGGTAGTTCCAGCCTGAGGATTAAATGGACACCAGGCTACGTGGAGCAGAGAAGAAAAAAATAATTACCTTCCAGAGAACTTAATGATCAGCAGAGGAAGGGGCCAACATACTCTTGCCCCTTCCTGTGGCTCCAGTGTTGTCCCTGTGTAGTGGAAAGCAGTTTGTTCAGCAGCAGAACCAAAATCATTAACCACAGCAATAAGTTATAATGTCCCCTCTAACTGGCTTTCCTGAGAATTTCCTGTGCACGAATTGCTCACCCTCAGTAAGTATCCGGTGCTGGTGCGGGTTTGCTGTGCTTTCTGAAACGAGTACAGGAAAAACACTTCCAAAGCCACTATTTCTACATGCCTGGGCTGGGCTGTCCCGGGCTGGGCTGGGCTGGGCTGGGCTGGACTGAACTGGGCGGGCTGGGCTGGACTGAACTGGGCGGGCTGGGCTGGGCTGGGCCGGGCTGGGCCGGGCTGGGCTGGGCTGAACTGGGCGGCATGGGCGGGCTGTCCCGTGCCAGCCCCGCGGCGGGGGGCGGCAGGTCGGGCCGGGCTGGGCTGTCCCGTGCCAGCCCCGGGGCGGGGGCGGCAGGTCGGGCCGGGCTGGGCTGTCCCGTGCCAGCCCCGGGGCGGGGGCGGCAGGTCGGGCCGGGCTGGGCTGTCCCGTGCCAGCCCCGGGGCGGGGGGCGGCAGGTCGGGCCGGGCTGGGCTGTCCCGTGCCAGCCCCGGGGCGGGGGGCGGCAGGTCGGGCCGGGCTGGGCTGTCCCGTGCCAGCCCCGGGGCGGGGGGCGGCAGGTCGGGCCGGGCCCGCCCCAGCGCTGGGGAGCGGCGAGCGGCGCTGCGGGAGAAGCCGCGGGAGCCGCAGGGTGGGTTACGGCGGAGCGGGGAAGGGCTGCGGGCACGGCCGGGAGCGCCTCGGCTGCAGGTGGGCGATAGAGTTGGGGTGCGGGTGCCCAGGAGGGTCGCGGCTGGTGGGAGAGCCGAGCCCCCATCCCTCGGGAGGGACGGAGCGGAGGAGCCGCGGGAGCGGGGCCGGGGATGCTCCGAGCGCTGCCGCGGACACGGAGGCGGCTCTCGGGGGGCGGCTCTCGGGGGGCTCCTGTGCCGCGGGTCCTGCTCGGTCCGTGCTCTGCAGCGCCCGGGTGGGCTCCGCTGGCCGCGCTGGGCGGGACCTGCTGTCCCCTGTCCCGTGTCCCCGCCCCGGGCCGAGCGCTCCGGGAGCCGCCCGGGGGTCCCGCGGCCTCCGGGGCTGGGAGAGCGCCGAGGGCTCCGCCGGAGCCGGGGGATGCGGCTGGCACGGGCTGTTGTCTTTGGGGTTCTTTGCCCCCGACAATTGTTCGAAGGGAGCCTGGAGTTGCTCAAGTTCTAAAGCTCTGGCGTCGCTTTTAATTAAGCGCTAATTGTCTCAAACAGGAGAAGGGCCGTGCAGCGCCTCTCGCCGCCCAGCCCTGACACCGGTTGGGATCTGCCGTGTTGGTTCAAAACAACTCGCACACCGCTCCAGAGGAGGCTTTTGGAAAAGCTCTTTCCTTTTCCTCGTGAATAATGCCTTTGCTCTCTCCGCACCTCACTCGGGACCGTTCGGTTTCGACGGAATTTTGGCAAACCCGGGGCTTTCCCTCGGCCTGCCGGCCACGATTGATGGTGAGAGCAGCGCCAGGGGCATTAAGACCTGAAGTGAACCTTGGAGATCCAAAAGAAAAGCAGCAGCAGCATCTGAGGCCTGGGGCTTGTTGCTCCTTTCCCGTTAGACGTGGGGGGAAAGAATTGTTCCTGTCTGCAGAGCAGGCAAAGTGATGTTTGGGAAGGGCAGTTTTTTGGTTAGCAAGGCTCCAAGTGTAGGTTTTCTGGAGCTCTGCTTCAAACCCATTTGGGTGCCATGAATTACCTCGGAGCAACATTATTATTATTTTTGGAATCAAATACAACTCCTCAGCTTCCAAAGTTCAATTTCTGTTGGTTTCTCCATCCCCTCCATGGACTCTGTGTCCCCCTTCTGCAGATTTGGTTCCCTGCCAGGACATTTTGTATCTTGGTGCTCTTAATACTTTACAAACCAATTAACCTCTCTGCCTGTCTTCTTTTCCTTCCATGTTTCCCAAACCTCTGCCAGAGATTTCCTGATTTGAATTTAGTTCCTTAGTAAAAAAATCGATTTTTTTGTACTTTCCATGTTCTTAAGTTCATCACCACTGAATGTCATCTCAGTGGAACTCTCTGCTCCTTCCAGTTTTGTTGGGTTTTTATTTCCTAACCCAAACCCTAACCCTAACCCTGACCCTAACCCTGACCCTGATCCTGACCTTAACCCTAACCCTAACCCAAACCCTGACCCTGACCCTGACACTGACCCTGACCCTGACCCTGACCCAAACCCTAACCCTAACCCTGACCCTAACCCTGACCCTGACCCTGACCCTAACCCTAAACCTAACCCTAACCCTGACCCTGACCCTGACCCTAACCCTGACCCTGACCCTGACCCTGACCCTGACCCTAACCCTAAACCTAAACCTAAACCTAACCCAGACCCTGAAACTGACCCTGACCCTAACCCTGACCCTGACCCTGACCCTAACCCTAACCCTAACCCTAACCCTGACCCTAACCCTGACCCTGACCCTGACCCTGACCCTGACCCTGACCCTGACCCTGACCCTGACCCTAACCCTGACCCTGACCCTAACCCTGACCCTGACCCTGACCCTGACCCTAACCCTGACCCTAACCCTGACCCTGAAACTGACCCTGACCCTAACCCTAACCCAAACCCTGACCCTAACCCTAACCCAAACCTGTCAAACTTACCCAGCAAGGGCAATATAGTCTTTATCCCATCTAACCTTGTGCTGATATTTAAAGAGCTCTTGCTAAGTACTTTAAACAGTGGGTGGTTTTTTCCTGCCTGAAAGTGAGGCCTCGTTACAGGGGAGGATAAAAGAGACGTCCCCCAGTTGTTTGGCAAACAAGTCTGGTTCTTTCTTGGCTGCTTTTGGTGGATCAACTGTGTTTGCTGCCATTAATCTTGGGATGGAGCCCAGTGGTCCCCTGTTAGTGTCAGTGAGAGAGAACTCAGTGGAAATGGAACCTCTGGGATTCTGCTTTGTCCAAATTATGGAGACGTGAGGAATGAAGATGCCCAAAGAATAATTCTATATCTGAATGATGGAAAAATGAGATGAACTGCTGTCATTTCACTGCTCATTGTGCTTTCTCCTTCTTCCCTCCCCATCACAGGGGTTGGGAACTGCCCTCTTCCAGCAGTGAGTGAGCAAAGCAAGTGGTATCCAAAGTGATGCTGGAATTAATTTTGGATTAGGGAAAGGGAGCAGGAATGGGGAGGGCAAAACAGAGAGAAAGTGAGGAGTGGGAAAGTGTGGCAATAAAATCAAAGTAATAATTTAAAAATACCATATTCTGTGATCTTAATAGTACCCCTAAGATGGTTTGATTCTGTCCCTGTGCTGACATGTGCAGGCAAATCAGCCACGCTCATCAGCTGAACATCTGGAATGGCTTTAGCAGGGTCTGCAAAGGGACCTGTTCTGCCTTCTGGTTGGGGGTGTTTTTCCTCACTTTTGGGTTAGTGTCTGTGCTACTCCTTTGAAATTTGGCTGTATTTGAGTTTGCAGTATTTGAGTTTTCAGGCAATGTCTCACACTTTCTTTTTTCCAAAAAACCCAACTTTGCATAAAACTAGTTGAGCATTTCATTTTTGTTCACGAGAGAGGAAACTTTCTTGGGCTGAGTGACTGTTTGAGTGAAACTTCCCAGACATCGATGCAGATTAAACTGCCTGGGCCTCAAGTAAGACGTAGAAGGGGGAAAAAAAGTGCTGCAATGGGTTTAGCTGTAACACTTGAGCTGTGAGTCTGAGCTTCTCTTTCCTTTCCCATCAGTGCCCTGTGCTGCAGGGGATTATTTTCCTACCTGTGACTTGGAGTGAGATAATCACAGACAGGAAAGATTAAGGGGCCCCGTGGCCATATCTCCTGGAGCTCAGTTCCTTGCTGAGCTTAGTGACTTCTTCTCTCCAGCTCCTCCATTCCCAGCATAGAGATATTTCAAAAGAAGAAGAAAATGCTGGGAAAAGTGTCTATTATAAAGTGTAAAATTCCCATTTTTACCTTTATTCCCTGTATTTATTATATACTTGCAGCCTTTTGGCCAAATTGCCCTCTTAGTTCTTGGAAATTAATTGTTCCAGAGACAATCCATCTCCTTACCTTCTTATCTCCCTTGCCAAGGTGGGCACTGGGCACAGGGTGGGCTCCATGGGCTGGCAGGGCTTGGCCAAGGTGGGCACTGGGCACAGGGTGGGCTCCATGGACTGGCAGAGCTTTGCCAAGGTGGGCACTGGGCACAGGGTGGGCTCTGTTGGCTGGCAGGGCTTTGCCAAGGTGGGCACCAGGCACAGGGTGGGCTCCAGGAGCTGGCAGGGCTTTGTCAAGGTGGGCACAGGGTGGGCTCCGTTGGCTGGCAGGTCTTTGCCAAGGTGGGCACTGGGCACAGGGTGGGCTCCAGGAGCTGGCAGGGCTTTGCCAAGGTGGGCACCAGGCACAGGGTGGGCTCCATGGGCTGGCAGGGCTTTGCCAAGGTGGGCACCAGGCACAGGGTGGGCTCCATGGGCTGGCAGGGCTTTGCCAAGGTGGGCACAGGGTGGGCTCCAGGGGCTGGCAGGTCTTTGCCAAGGTGGGCACTGGGCACAGGGTGTGCTTCATGGGCTCCAGGGGCTGGCAGGGCTTTGCCAAGGTGGGCACCAGGCACAGGGTGGGCTCCATGGGCTCCAGGGGCTTTGCCAAGGTGGGCACCAGGCACAGGGTGGGCTCCAGGGGCTGGCAGGGCTTTGCCAAGGTGGGCACCAGGCACAGGGTGGGCTCCAGGGGCTGGCAGGGCTTTGCCAAGGTGGGCACTGGGCACAGGGTGTGCTTCATGGGCTCCAGGGGCTGGCAGGGCTTTGCCAAGGTGGGCACCAGGCACAGGGTGGGCTCCATGGGCTCCAGGGGCTTTGCCAAGGTGGGCACCAGGCACAGGGTGGGCTCCAGGGGCTGGCAGGGCTTTGCCAAGGTGGGCACCAGGCACAGGGTGGGCTCCAGGGGCTGGCAGGGCTTTGCCAAGGTGGGCACTGGGCACAGGGTGTGCTTCATGGGCTCCAGGGGCTGGCAGGGCTTTGCCAAGGTGGGCACCAGGCACAGGGTGGGCTCCATGGGCTCCAGGGGCTTTGCCAAGGTGGGCACCAGGCACAGGGTGGGCTCCAGGGGCTGGCAGGGCTTTGCCAAGGTGGGCACCAGGCACAGGGTGGGCTCCAGGGGCTGGCAGGGCTTTGCCAGCCTCAGGGATTCTGGGATTCTCGCAGGTGAGGTCTGGGTGAGGGACTCCAGTGGTGCATCCCCCCGTGCTGTGCTTGTCTTTCAGCCCCGGGGACTGGGGGGGCTGGGAGTTATTCCCAGGGATTCCCTTGACACAGAGCTCTGTGCCTGGCCCAGCATCCCCCTCCCCATCCCTGCAGGCAGTTGGAAGGATGCTGGGACCTTAGAGAAGACTCTCCAGAGGAGCCTGTTGCCCTTGGCTTCCCCACCCAAAGTGCCCCAGGGTTCAGAGTTGGGTTTTCCAGGAAGGCTCTCCAGTCTTGAAAGACTGTTGTACTCCAGTGTGTGTGCTGACCTTAAACCCAAGGTTTGCTGCCAGTTCAGTGGTTTGTGTGACACCTCATCCCTTAAACCCAAGATTAGCTGCCAGTTCAGTGGTTTGTGTGACACCTCAGCCCTTAAACCCAAGATTTGCTGCCAGTTCAGTGGTTTGTGTGACACCTCATCCCTTAAACCCAAGATTTGCTGCCAGTTCAGTGGTTTCTGTGACACCTCACCCTTGCCTACTGTGGCAAAAGCTGTAGATGTCTGAGAGCTGAAGAAAGGCCACCAAAGGAGCCCTGGTGTTCACCTGGCCATGAGGCAGAGGGCAAACCTCAAGGTCATCCCTTCCTCTTGGCTTGTTCCTGTTTGGAGGGAGAAAAGAACTTGGTGTGTGAGGCTCAGGGAAAGGAATGTTACTGTGCAGCAATGAGTCTCACCAGCAAGTCTGCACCAGTTTTGGGTCAGTTTTGGTCTAGGGAATTTCCTTTGTGTTGGTCAAGAAGAAAGAAATGTCCAGTGTAAGAATAAAACATCAAATTCCCACCCATGTGTGCAGTTGTGCCAGAAGGCCCATGCAGAGGATAATCATCTCCCTTGGATTCATGGAATACATTTCTTTGTTTGAGGATTTGATGTCTTAGCCTTTATAATGTTTCCCTGTTGTGTGCAAAGCTGAATTAGTGGTTAAAAAGCCCAAAGCAACCCAGCAGGCTGTGCCATCCCACCTTGGCAAGGCTGCCCTGTCCTGCTCTGAGTAAACTGGCCTGGAAAGGCAGCATGAAAATGCACCATTAAAGAGTTTAAAATGTGAAGTCTGGGAGGCTTTTTCTGTTCAAGAGGAAAGTTGAGTCCAGAGCTTTGTGGGAAGCCACAAGGCCCACGGTGGCATCTGGATGGGAGAGATGGAGCCCTTAAAGGTTCTAATCCTCCCATCTGTTCGGAATTTGGTTTTCCATTTCCACTGAAAACAGAGAAGTAACTGTGCTGCTTTTCCTGGAAAATGCCTGGTCAGTGCCATGTACAGCCCATGTTTTCAGTTTGGATTGTGCATTTTGTGGCCATGGGGATGCATTGGGGGTTTCCTCCTGTATTGAGTTGGGCACATGACAAAAATGCCATTAAAAGGGAATAAATCTCCCTGTAGGCACTTGGGCATTAATGAGAGTTGGATGGAGGAAAGAGAGGGTGAGAAGGAAGGGGTTTTCTGCAATTGTCTGTTTAGTTTGCAGGATTAGATTGCTGCATGTATTTTATCTGTAAATCTGGCTGTAAATGCATGTGTGTGTGTGTGTGTGTGTGTGTGTGTGCATACACACAGCTGGACACACATTTTGTGTTTTACCTGCAAGTTCTGTCAGGTTTTTCAAGCCCAAAGTGTTCTGGCTGTTTAATTTGTCAGCTATAAAAGTATTCGACACAGAATGATTTTTCTCATATGTTGCAGTTTAGATTGTCAGTATAAGAGAATTTCAATGAGTTGGAAGTGTTGTTTGTGTCTGGTCTGATTGAGTTCCTGAGTTTCTCCTGCAGTGAGAGAGACCAGAGAGTCTGGAGTGTGCATTTTGATGAGTAGTTTTGGGAGTGGGAGCAGAAATATTTGTTAGAATGAGTTCTGTAAATCAATGTAACTACTTCTTTACAAAGTAAAGTTGGTTAAACACAGGAGCCTCCTGGTGTAAATTCTGGTGCATTTGGATGTTGGGAGTATTTCCCTATTGAGTTTTATCTGCTTTTGAGGTGCAGAGTAATATATTGTCAACACTTTTTAAGTGGATTGAATGTGCTGCTGTTTCATCTGGTGTCATTTATTGGGATGTCTGTGGGTGAGGTTTTGTTTTGTTGCTTCATGTTGAATTTGTATTAAGTCTTTATGTTGGGAGGGAGCTTAGGAAAGGCTTCAAGTTTCTGTTGGATTTTTTACTGTTTTCTGAAGTGCTTGAAGATGATCTGTCCTTACTCTGTGGCCCTTTGTTCCCTGGATTCCTCAGTTCAGGTGAATGGAACTGCCTGAATTCCACGGGATGGGATTTGAAGCCCATCCCAAGGGCAGGATGTGTCTTGCTTGTCCTGTATGAGGCTTTTAAGTAGACATTGCTCTTGGGTATGGGAGAGAGATGAGTGAGAATGGCCCATTCTGTTAAAAATACCAAGATTGGAGGGTGTGGTATTCCTGTGGGCAGGAGGATTATTGGACATTCAACAGGCTCTGAAGTTTTGATGGAGAGGCAACTCCTGACAAATTGCTGCAGGTGCCCCTTGGAGCTGGGGCAGCTCCAACCAGCGTTCCTGGAGCTCCCTGGGCACGGGCAGGAGGTGGAGGTTCGTTCCCACTGGGACCCTGTGGGATGCAGGATCAGCTCTGTTCTGGCCAAGGAATATCCAAGGGAAATTATGTCTGCAGTGGAAAGGGATGAGTTTTACTGGGGCAACCATGCAGGTGTGTATTTAAAAGCATTAACAAGGCAGCCAGGTCTTGAAGATCATCCAGGGATTCAGTTCTGTGTTTGTTCTTTTAACAGGTTAACCCTTGCCTTGCATCAGTTCCCCTGAGAGACCCGGAGTGGCTGAATTGAGGAGCCTGAAGATGCTGCTGCTGTGGAAACAGCTGCTCCTGGTATCATTTGTTGGCTGCCTTGGAAGGAGCAACAATCTTTAACTTCTGTTGTAGAACTGGGCATAAGTTTCCAGGTCCCAGATTTGAGCTGCACTGGAGGAGTAGAATCACAGAGGCTTTGAAATGCAAATCACAGAATCATAGAATGGATTGGGTTGGAAAAGACCTCGGAGATCATCGAGTCCAACCCTTGGTCCAACTCCAGTCCCTTTACCAGATCATGGCACTCAGTGCCACGTCCAATCCACATTTAAAAACCTCCAGGGATGGGGAATCCACCCCCTCTCTGGGCAGCCCATTCCAATCCCTGAGCACTCTCTCTGCAAAGAATTTTTTTCTGATCTCCAACTTCAATTTCCCCTGGCAGAGCTTGAGCCCATCGTGCCCCCTTGTCCTATTGCTGAGTGCCTGGGAGAAGAGACCAACCCCCACCTGGCCAGAACTTCCCTTCAGGCAGTTCCAGACAGTGCTGAGGTCACCTCTGAGCCTCCTCTTCTCCAGGCTGAACACCCCCAGCTCCCTCAGCCTCTCCTCACAGCACTTGTGCTCCAGTCCCTTCTCCAGCCTCGTTGCTCTTCTCTGGACTCGCTCCAGCCCCTCAATCTCTTTCCTGAACTGAGGGGCCCAGAACTGAACACAACACTCAAGGTGTGGCCTCCCCAAGGCAGAGTCCAGGGGAAGGGTCACTGCCCTGGGCCTGCTGGCCACGCTAGTTTGGATCCAGGCCAGGATCCCATTGGCCTTCTTGGCCACCTGGGCACACTGTTGGCTCATGTTGAGCTTCCTGTCCCTCAGTCCCCCCAGGTCCCTCTGCCTGGCTGCTCTCCAGCCACTCTGTGCCCAGCCTGGAGCGTTGCAGGGGGTTGTTGTTGCCAAAGGGCAGGACCTGCACTTGGCCTTGTTGAACTCCATCCCATTGGAATCAGCCCATCTCTCAGGGCTATCCAGATCCCTCTGCAGAGCCCTCCTGCCTTCCAGCAGGTCGACACTCCCTCTCAGCTTGGTGTCATCAGCAAATTTGCTGATGATGGACTCAATCCCCTCATCTAAATCATCAATAAAGATGTTAAACAGGACTGGACCCAACACAGACCCCTGGGGAACACCACTGGTGACTGGCCACCAGCTGGACACAGCCCCGTTCACCAGCACTCTCTGGGCCCGGCCCTCCAGCCAGCTCCTGACCCAGCAGAGGGTACACCTGTCCAAGCCATGGGCTACCAGCTTTTCCAGGAGCATGTATGGGAGACAGTGCCAAAGGCCTTGCTGAAGTCTGGATAGACACATCCACAGCCTTCCCCTCCTCCACCAGGTGGGTCACCTGATCATAAAAGGAGATCAGGTTGGTCAGACACGACCTGCCCCTCCTAAACCCCTGCTGGCTGGGTCTAATCCCTGTCCATGCTGAAGGTGCTGTGTGATTGCACTCAGGATGATCTGCTCCATAACCCTGCCAGGCACCGAGGTCAGGCTGACAGGCCTGGAGTTGCCAGGGTCCTGCTTGCAGCCCTTTTTGTGGATTGGAGTGACATTCCCCAACTTCCAATCATCTGGGACCTCCCCAGAGAGCCAGGACTGTTGGAAGATGATGCAGAGTGGCTTGGCAAGCTCTTCTGCCAGCTCCCTCATCTCTCAGTGTCAGAGTGTGCCCGGGACCCTGCAGTGTCACAATGTCCCCTTCTTCTCTCAGTGTCACAGTGTCCCTTGTGCCCTGCAGTGTCACAGTGTCCCCTGGTTCTCTCAGTGTCACAGTGTCCCCTGTTCCCAGCAGTGTCACAATGTCCCCTCGTTCTCTCAGTGTCACAGTGTGCCCTGTCCCTTGCAGTGTCACAATGTCCCCTGGTTCTCTGAGTGTCACAGTGTGCCCTGTCCCTTGCAGTGTCACAGTGTCCCCTGGTTCTCTCAGTGTCACAGTGTCCCCTGGCCCTGCAGTGTCACAGTGTCCAATGGGCCCTGCAGTGTGACAGTGTCCCCTGGTTCTCTCAGTGTCACAGTGTCCCCTGGTTGTTCCAGTGTCTGAGTGTCCCCTGGTTCTCTCAGTGTCACAGTGTCCCCTGGTCCCTGCAGTGTGACAGTGTCCCCTGGCCCTGCAGTGTCACAGTGTCACCTGGGCCCTGCAGTGTCACAATGTCCCCTGGTTCTCTCAGTGTCACAGTGTCCCCTGGCCCTGCAGTGTGACAGTGTCCCCTGGCCCTGCAGTGTCACAGTGTCCCCTGGGCCCAGCAGTGTCACAACGTTCCCTGCTTCTCTCAGTGTCACAGTGTCCCCTGAGCCCAGCAGTGTCACAGTGTCCCCTGGTCCTCTCATTGTCACAGTGTCCCCTGGTTCTCTCAGTGTCACAGTGTCCCCTGGGCCCTGCAGTGTGACAGTGTCCCCTGGTTCTCTCAGTGTCACAGTGTCCCCTGGTTCTCTCAGTGTCACAGTGTCCCCTGGGCCCTGCAGTGTCACAACAAAGAGGACCTTCCCCCAGAGGCTGGTTGGGCACTGAACAGGCTCCCCAGGCCCCTCTAACCCCTCAAGGGGGTCTCTGAGTCCCCCCAAAGCCCCTCTAAGCCCTTCCTCCCCCACAGCCCCCCATCTGCAGGAGCTGCTGTGAGACCCCACGGGCCGCGGGTGGTCTGCAGAGTCCACCTGGAGCTGTTCCTGAGTGACAGGGGGGCTGGGAGAGGCTCCAGAGGGTGGGGGACACACCAGGAAGAGGTTCCTGGGACCTCCCTTGGAGAAGTGACACCCCTCCCAAATTCACCCCAACTGCCCCCCTGGGTTGAGGGAACCCCCAAGGGTGATGGGAAACCCCATCCAGTCACTGCTGGGGGGGCTGGGAAAGGGTCCAGAAGGGGAGAGAAGACCCAAAAGAGGTTCCTGGGACTCCCCAACGACCCCCAAGGTGATGGGACTCCCCTCAAATTCACCCCAACACGTCCCCAGTATTATATAAATAAATAAATCCTCTAGCTTTTTAAACCATTTTTCTCAATTTTTTTCACTTCTTTTCCCCCCTCCCCCGCCTTCCCCAACACCCCTCCTCAATTCCCCTCTGGAATTTGGGCCAATTTCCTGCGATTTTAGGGCCTTTTTAATGGTTGAAATGGAGGTTCAATGGAAGGGGCGCGGTCCGAGCAGAAAGGGGCGGGGTTTCCAGGAAGGGGGCGGGGTCTGGGGCTGGGGGGAGGTCAGTGCCCCCCGACGGGGGCCCGGGCCGGGGGTCCCTCGAGGAGGGGCTGGAGGGCAGCGGAGAAGCTGAGCAGGGTCTCCCCAGGGCCCGGGTGAGGGTTGTGAGGAGCCGCAGCAGCTCCCTGGGAGGGGCAGGGGGGTCAGGCTGGGGCCCCCAAACCCTCTCAGGGACCCCCAAATGCGAGATCACCCCCCCGGGGACCCCCAAACCCTGTCATGGACCTCCCAAATCCGAGACCACCCTTCCAGGGACCCTCGAAGGCCCCCAAGGACCCCTAAATTCGTATCAGCCCCTTGGAGATCCCCCCCCCAACCCAGGACGCCCCCCAGGATCATGAGGAGCCACAGCAGCTCCCTGGGGGGGGTTGGGGGAGTTGAGACCCCCAGTGAGCCCCAAATCCCCCCTGGAAACTCCCAGATCTGACATGATCACCCCCAGGGACTCCCAAACCCCCTAAGAGACCCCTGAACCAGTGGGGACCCTGGGATTTGGGGGGCATTTGGGGTTTTGAGAGGACTGGGGGGGGGACTTGGGATGATGTTGCCCAGTCTCGTCAAAGCAGATGGGCTTCATTTATCTAGGAAGGGCAAAAGAACTGTGGCCCATAAGTTGGCAGGGTTGGTTAGGAGGGCTTTAAACTGGGTTTGAAGGGGGAAGGGACGGCAACAGGGCTCTCCAGAGATAGGCCTAAGGGCATAGAGCCCGAGTTGAGAATGAGATCAATGGCCCAGCTGAAGTGCATGTACACCAATGCACACAGTATGGGAAACAAACAAGAGGAGCTGGAAGCCACAGTGCAACAGGAAAACTTTGACATAGTTGGTGTCACAGAAACGTGGTGGGATGACTCACGTGACTGGAGTGCTGCTATGGGGGGCTACAGGCTCTTCAGAAAGGACAGGCAGGGAAGGAGAGGTGGAGGGGTGGCTTTATATGTTAGAGAGTCTCTTGACTCTGTTGAAGTTGAGGTCAGCAGTGACAAGGTTGAGTGCCTGTGGGCCAGAATCAGGGGCAAGGCCAACAAGGCTGACACCTTTGTGGGTGTCTGTTACAGACCACCCAACCAGGATGATGAAGGAGATGAATTATTCTACAAGCAGCGGCAGATGTCTCAAAATCTCCAGCCCTTGTTTTTGTGGGTGACTTTAACCTGCCAGATATCTGCTGGGAGCTTCATACTGCAGAGAAGAGACAGTCAAGGAGGTTCCTGGAGTGTATAGAGGACAATTTCCTTCATCAACTGGTAAATGAGCCTACCAGGGGGAAGGCCCT
Source organism: Pithys albifrons albifrons (assembly GCF_047495875.1). Taxonomy (NCBI): domain Eukaryota; kingdom Metazoa; phylum Chordata; class Aves; order Passeriformes; family Thamnophilidae; genus Pithys; species Pithys albifrons. The sequence goes on from NC_092491.1 coordinate 1,450,410, forward strand.
GCTAGACCTACTGTTTACAAACAGAGAGGGGCTGGTGGATGATGTACTGGTTGGAGGCTGCCTGGGGCACAGTGACCATGAAACAATAGAATTTTCAGTCCTCAGGGATGTAAGGAGAGCCACCATTAAAACCTCTACTTTGGACTTCCAGAGAGCAGATTTTGGCCTATTCAAAAAACTGATTCAGAGCATACCCTGGGAAACAACCCTTAAAGGCAAGGGGGTCCAGGAGGGATGGACATGTTTTAAGAAGGAAATTTTGAGTGCACAACAACAGGCTGTCCCAGTGTGCCCAAAGGGCAGCCGGAGGGGAAGACAGCCAGCTTGGTTAAATAGGGAGATTCTGAAAGAAATCAGGGATAAAAAGAAAGTTTACAGACTATGGAAAAAAGGGCTGGCTACTTACGAAGAATTTACAGATAGAGCTGGGTCATGCAGGAAAAAATTAGGGAAAGAAAAGTGGAATTTGAAGTAAATTTGGCTATTTCAGTTAGGGATAACAAAAAGTCCTTTTATAAATACATTAATAACAAAAGGAGGGGCAAGGAAAACCTCCATTCTCTGTTGGACTTGGAGGGAAATATAGTTAAGGAAGATGAGGAGAAGGCTGAGGTACTTAACACCTACTGTGCCTCAGTTTTCACCAGTAAGACAGGTGGCCCTCAAGACAACTGGCCTCTGGAGCTGGTAGGCAGGGAGAGGGAGCTGAATAGCCCTCCTGTATTCCAGGAGGAAATAGTGACTGACTAACTGAGCCAGCTGGATCCTCACAAGTCAAAGGGACCAGATGGGATCCATCCCAGGGTGATGAGGGAGCTGGCAGAAGAGCTTGCCAAGCCACTCTCCATCATCTTCCAACAGTCCTGGCTCTCTGGGAAGGTCCCAGATGATTGGAAGCTGGGGAATGTCACCCCAATCCACAAAAAGGGCTGCAAGCAGGACCCTGGCAACTCCAGGCCTGCCAGCCTGGCCTCGGTGCCTGGCAGGGTTATGGAGCAGATCATCCTGAGTGCAATCACACAGCACCTTCAGCATGGACAGGGATTAGACCCAGCCAGCAGGGGTTTAGGAGGGGCAGGTCCTGTCTGACCAACCTGATCTCTATTTACGATCAGGTGACCCACCTGGAGGAGGAGGGGAAGGCTGTGGATGTGTCTATCCAGACTTCAGCAAGGCCTTTGGCACTGTCTCCCATAATATACTCCTGGAAAAGGTGGTAGCCCATGGCTTGGACAGGTGTACCCTCTGCTGGGTCAGGAGCTGGCTGGAGGGCCAGGCCCAGAGAGTGCTGGTGAACGGGGCTGTGTCCAGCTGGGGGCCGGTCACCAGTGGTGTTCCCCAGGGGTCTGTGTTGGGTCCAGTCCTGTTTAACATCTTTATTGATGATTTAGATGAGGGGATTGAGTCCATCATCAGCAAATTTGCTGATGACACCAAGTTGGGAGGGAGTGTCGAGCTGCTGGAAGGCAGGAGGGCTCTACAGAGGGATCTGGAGAGACTTGAGAGATAGGCTGATTCCAATGGGATGGAGTTCAATAAGGCCAAGTGCAGGTCCTGCCCTTTGGCAACAACAACTCCCTGCAGCGCTCCAGGCTGGGCACAAAGTGGCTGGAGAGCAGCCAGGCAGAGGGACCTGGGGGGACTGAGGGACAGGAAGCTCAACATGAGCCAACAGTGTGCCCAGGTGGCCAAGAAGGCCAAGGGGATCCTGGCCTGGATCAAAAATAGCATGGCCAGCAGGCCCAGGGCAGTGACCCTTCCCCTGGACTCTGCCTTGGGGAGGCCACACCTTGAGTGTTGTGTTCAGTTCTGGGCCCCTCAGTTCAGGAAAGAGATTGAGGGGCTGGAGCGGGGCCAGAGAAGAGCAACAAGGCTGGAGAAGGGACTGGAGCACAAGTGCTGTGGGGAGAGGCTGAGGGAGCTGGGGGTGTTCAGCCTGGAGAAGAGGAGGCTCAGAGGTGACCTCAGCACTGTCTGGAACTGCCTGAAGGGAAGTTCTGGCCAGGTGGGGGTTGGTCTCTTCTCCCAGGCAATAGGACAAGGGGGCACGATGGGCTCAAGCTCTGCCAGGGGAAATTGAAGTTGGAGATCAGAAAAAAATTCTTTGCAGAGAGAGTGCTCAGGGATTGGAATGGGCTGCCCAGAGAGGGGGTGGATTCACCATCCCTGGAGATTTTTAAACGCGGATTGAACGTGGTGCTGAGTGCCATGATCTAGTAAATGAACTAGAGTTGGACCAAGGGTTGGACTCGATGATCTTGGAGGTCTTTTCCAACCCAATCGATTCTATGATTCTATGATTCTATTAAAGCAATTGTATCAAAGCTGGCAAAAGGAAACAGTCATTAAGTAGAGATTGATGGCACTCACCACACAGTGATTGTGGGCAGATCTCTCTCTTCAACTCAACTCCCAGGGAGTGACCACAAAGAGGTGTCCCTGCTCCACAGGAGAAAGTCTGTGGAACAATCTGCCCTATGGAAGCTGGACTGGGCTTTTACAGCTATAAAGTGATGGACTGCCAGTCACAGGTTTACAGAGGAGCCAGCACCTTAATGTGTCAAATGCTGCTTCAAAAAGCAGGATGTGTGTTTGTAGCTGGAGAACTAGGCTGGTTCCAGCACAGTTCAACACCAAACCAGCACCTTGATGCCAGCACTAAGTCACCACAGAGAGCTTGCATGACACCTTGCCCTGTTTGCATTTCTCTGGCCAGACTCCAGGCTTTCTCGAAGTAGAGCATCCTGACACAGCAATGTCCAAGGGTTCTTTTGGTTCCATGAGGCCCCCATGTCACAATGGCCACTTGATTCCATGAGGCTCCACTGGGTTCCTGGGTTTCTTTGGTTCCATGAGGCACTTGAGAATCTCAGTGGCACCTTGAGTTTGTGCAGCGTCACAATGGCCACTTGATTCCATGAGGTTCAGAAATGCCTCAGGGTTCCTTTTGTTCCCTGAGGCCCTGCAGTGTCACAATTGCCCCTTGATTCCATGGGGTTCCACAGTGTCACAATTGCCCCTTGATTCCATGGGGTTCCACAGTGTCACAACTGTCCCTTGATTCCATGGGGTTCCACAGTGTCCCCAGGTTCCTTTGGCTGCCTAAGGCTGATTCTGGGTTTGGAGAGAGAACAGAACTAGTAGTGGTTGCAATGAGGTCTCCCCTGGGTGTCCCCTGTGCAGCTGAACACACCAAGTGCCCTCAGCTGCTCCTCACACACTTCCCCTCCAGGCCCTTCCCCATCTTCATTGCCCTCCTTTGGACACTCTATAATGGGTCAATATATTCCTTAAGTTGTGGTGCCCCAAGCTGCCCCAGGACACGGTTGGCCCTCCTGGCTGCCAGGGCACTGCTGGTTCGTGGCCAACTGGCCACTGAGCAGAACCTCCAGGGCCCTTTCCTGGCACTGCTTTCCAGCCTCTCATTCCCAGTCTGTCCCTACATCCAGGGTTGCCCCATCCCAGGGGCAGAATCCGACACTTGCCCTTGTTGAACATTCTGTGGTTGGTGATTCCCTGCCCTCTGCTCTGTCCAGGTCTCTCTCCAGGGCTGTTGTTACAGTAAAATCAAAAGTGAGCAATTCAGATCTATAGAAAACCCCTGTGAGACTGAGCTATCAGCCAGAGGCAGCAAAGAGCTCAGCTGCTGCTGGCTGGTAGGGAGGAGGTTACTCCTCAAGAATTCACATAGTAGGAATTCACAGGACTCTGCAGGTGCAGGAAAACAGCCAGGATAAATAATATAAACATGGGACTTGTGAGAGACAGGCTTTAACCAACTGAAGTATCTGGCGCGGTGGTGTGTAACTCTTTTAGGCAATAATCACCCAAGGGGTGTTTGGAGAGGGGGGGCAGGGGGGTCTCAGGGGGGTTGGGGGGGTCCCTCTCACCGTGGTGGAGCGGTTGGGGCCCTGCCAGCGCCCCGTGCCCCGCTCGTATTTGTGGGCACTGAACTTGTCTCCGTCGGGGCCGGCCCAGGACCCCCAAGTCCTGTGGGGGGAGGGAGGGGGCCAAGTCACCTCAGAGTGGGGGGGACTTTGGGGGTCCCCCCGGGGGGGTTTGGGGGGTCTCTCACCCCAGGTTGGTCTCAGAGCCGCCGTTTTTGGGTCTCTGGGTCACTTGGTGAAAGGGGCACAGGCGATCAATGTACCTGGGGGGGCACGGGGGGGGGGGCTTTGGGGGGTGGGCACAGGGGGCTACGAGTGCTCCTGGGACCCCTTGGGACCCCCAGAGTCCCTCTGGGACCCCGAGGAGATCCCCAGTGCCCCCCTGTGCTCCCCAGAGTCCCCCTGAGACCACCAGAGTCCCTCTGTACCCCCCTGTGAACCCAGAGTCCCCCTGTGACCCCCAGAGTCCCTCTGTACCCCCCTGTGACCCCAGAGTCCCCCTGTGCCCCTCAGAGTCCCCCTGAGACCACCAGAGTCCTTCTGTACCACCCTGTGACCCCAGAGTCCCCCTGTGCCCCCAAGAGTGTCCCAGTGCCCCCCCCCGGGACACCCAATGTTCCCCTGTGCCCCCAGAGTCCCTCTGTCCCCCTCTGGGACCCCCAGGAGATCCCTTGTGCCCCTCCTGTGCCCCGCAAGGTCCCTCTGTGCCCCCCAGAGTCTCCCTGTGCCCCCCTGAGACCCCCAGAGTCCCCAGGCCCAAGAGCACCGAGCCCCCCAAGCCCCCCCACCCCACTCCAGTGACCCCCCCCAGACCTCCACAAATACCCCCCAGTCCCCCCTCACTCACTGGTGCCCATTCATAGCACTGGTTGTACAGGTAGGAGACCCCCCATGTCCCCCTCCCTTAGCCTCCCTGAGCCCCCCAGACCCCACCCCAGAGACCCTCCAAAGCCCCCCAGACCCCTCAAGACCCCCCTCACTCACTGGTGCCCAGTTCATGGCACTGGTTGTAGAGGTACAAGACCCCCTTTGTCCCCCTCCCATTGCCCCCCTGAGCCCGCCCAGACCCCCCAGACCCCAATGAGCCCCCCAGACCCCACCCCAGAGACCCCCCCAAGCCCCCCAGACCCCTAAAGCCCCCCCGTCACTCGCTGGTGCCCAGTTCATAGCACTGGTTGTACAGGTAGGAGACACCCCTTGTCCCCCCTCATTGCCCCCCCTGAGCCCCTCGGACCCCCCAGACCACCTATGAGACCCCAGACCCTACCTCAGTGACCCCCCTAAGCCCACCAGAGTCCCCCAAATACCCCCCAGCCCCCCCTCACTCACTGGTACTCATTCATAGCACTGGTTGTACAGGTACAAGACCCCCCATGTCCCCCTCCCATTGCCCCCCTGAGCCCCCCAGACCTCTCAGACCCCACCCCAGTGACCCCCCAAACCCCCAGACCCCCAAAGCCCCCCCTCACTCGCTGGTGCCCAGTTCATAGCACTGGTTGTACAGGTACGAGAACTCTGCCTCGAGGATGAAATCGAACCCCAGTTCCTGTTCCAGGGTCCTGGGGGGGGCAAAAAGGGGGGTCAGGAGGGGAAAAAGGGGGGTCCAGGGGTTCCCACCAAATCCCCCCGACCCCCAAAGCCCCCTCCAGTTCCCCCTCCTCAGCTCACAAGTGGAGGTGGGGGGGTAAAGGGGGTCTGTCCCCCCATTGAGGGATTTTTGGGGTGTCCTTTTCCCCCCCTTTGGTGTCCCCCCCCATATATTGGTGTCCCCCCATATTTCGGGGTCCCTCTCCCCCATTTGGTGTCCCCCCCACATTTTGGGATCCCTCCCCCCATATTTTGGTGTCTCCCCATTTCCAGGTGTCTTCCCCCCATTTTGGGTTCTATCCCCATATTTTGGGGGCTCTTCCCCCTTATTTTGGGGTCCCCCTCCCCATATTTTGGTGTCCCCCCCATTTTGGGTTCTCCTTCTCTCCTTTTCAGGGTCTCTCCCCTCATATTTTGGGGTGTTCCCCCCCATATTTCAGAGTCCCTCCCCCATATTTTGGGGTCCCTCCCCCCATATTTCGAGGCCTGTCCCCCCACAAACGCCCCCTCCTGTCCCTCTGTCCCCTCCTTTCCCCTCCTGTTCCCTCTGTCCACTCCTGTGCCACCTGTCCCCTGCTGTCTCCTCTGTCCCCTCCTGTCCCCTCTGTCTGCTCCTGTCCCCTCCTGTCCCTCTGTCTGCTCCTGTCCCCTCCTGTCCCTCTGTCTGCTCCTGTCCCCTCCTTTCCCCTCCTGTTCCCTCTGTCCCCTCCTGTCCCATCTGTCCCCTCCTGTCCCTGTGTCCCCTGTGTCCCCGCCTGTCCCCTCTGTCCCCTCCTGTCCCCTCCTTCAATAATAAAGACACAGTCACTTCAAGACTATAGGTCTGGTTTACTATTTGTCGTTCAGGTTTTGTTATAAAATCCCCTGTTCTTGTTTCATTCCCCATTGGAAGTTCTGGAACTTTCCCTGTCCCCTCATGGCTGTGGCCCCTGCCCTCCTATTGGTCAGTTTTTGCCGCATTGCAGACCCTTTCCATATATGGTTATCCCCGCCCTTGCTCCGCCCTTGGCTCCGCCCACACTCCACCCGACCCTATAAAAGGCTCTGCCCAAAGGCCTGAGGGAACAGCTCCAGGAGAAGCCTCAGCAGAAGATGCAGCCAAATCCCCTGTGGTGAAACACCTCAGGGAAAAAGCTTCTGCCAAACCACTTTGGCCAAAGTGCCTCGGGCCAAAAGCCTCAGGGAAAAGGCCCCAACAAAAAGCTTTGGGAAATTCCTCAGGCAAAAACCCCCCTGGCCAAACCAGCTTGGGCAAAATGCCTCAGAGAAAAGGCCTCGGGCAAAAGGCCTGGGAAAAGCAATGCAGCCAAATGGCTTTAGGCAAAAGGTCTCAGCAAAAGGCCTTGGGCAAAACAGTGTGTCCAAAATGCCTCGAGCCCTCCTCGTGCCCACTGAGGCTGTAATATGTATTCTATATACTTTAGAGGGATATAATTATCTAATGCTATAAAATCTCTCTGTTTTCAATTACATAGGATTTATGCTGTATATAATAAAACAACACTACTATAGTAAAACCAACAATACTATTTGTAATAATAACAATCCCAATAACAGTAGTAGCTGTTAAGGATATAAGGATAGTGATGATAATATCAGTAGAAATATCACCAGTAATAATAACAATAATAGCGATGGCTCTGAAATTCCAGATCCTTTTCAGGAAACTCGCCCTGACTCCGTATTAGTCCAAAAAAGTCAGTCGGAGGGGGCAAATCCAAGGCCATACTTTGCAGTCATTTATACAAGATTATTAATAGACTTTGGAATGGAATTCCAGGTTGATGTGGAGATGTGTCAGAAGCTGGTGAGGGGAAACCAACACTGGGGTCCTTGTCCCCTTGCCCAGGGTGCCCCCTCGGCTGGATCCTCTGCCACCTCATGCCCACCAGGGCTGGGGAACCAGCTGGGACTGGGCCTGGCCCCACGACCGGGGTGGTTTAGATTAGATACAAGGAAAAGCTTTACACCAAAAGGCTTGTCAAGAATTGGCCCAGGGAAGAGCCTGAGTCACCATTCCTTGAGAGTATTTAAAATACATGTGGATGTGTTTGGGACATGGTTCAGTGGTGGACTTTGCAGTGTTGGATTAATGGCTGGGTTCAGTGACCTTAAAGGTGATTTCCAATCTAATCTGAATTCTAAAGATGGGTATATGGTAACCTCTTTTACACAGAAACAAAAATTATGTGCTGATTTTGCACAACTTCCTAGTAAGAAAGGCACTTGTCAAAATTTTAAAGTCAGCAAATATAAGACACTTACATAATGGAATTTCTGAGCCTATTTCATGCTGAATCTACATATACCTTACCTTCCAAATATCTTTCATACATTCCTTCTGAAAATGTATTTTCACTTTGAGAAGGAGCTTAATACAGCCCTCTAACTCAACATTTCCCCAGGAACCCCAAAACATCACTGGCCGCCCCAGAGCCAGAGGTGACCATTCCCAGGGACACCAAATCCCCCAGGGACCCTCCCCAGGAACCCCAAAACTCCCCAGAGACCCCCAAAACGGCCCAGAGACCATAAACCACCCTCTGATCTCTCCCAGGAAGCCCAAAAGCTTCCCGAGGGACCCCAAAACTCCCCCAAGGATCACGAAACTCCCCCAGGGACCTCCCAAGTCCCCCCAGGCCCCCTCCAAGGACCCCAAATCCACCCCAGACCCCCAAAGCCTCCAGGATCTACCCCCAGGGACCCCAATGCCCCCAAACCCCCCTTCCCAAAGGCCCCCAGACCCAGCATCGATGAGGGCCCCCAGTACCCCCCAGTGTCCCTCGCGCAGCTAAATAACCACAGCGACTCCAATTTTTATGATCAATTCCTATTCACGCCCCGCACCGCCTCAATGTGTAGAGGAGGAGAGGGCCATGCCGGCCCGGGCTAGGGCCAGGGCGATGCCGGCTATGGCAAGGGCGGTGCCGGCCAGGGCGAGGGCGGTGCCGGCTACAACGAGGGCGGTGCCGGCCAGGGGGAGAGCGGTGCCGGCCAGGGGGAGAGCGACCCCAGCTGCAAACATGCTTCAAACAAGCCCTAAGCCCATGCTAAAACCGACCCTAAACCAGCCTTAAATCCAGATCTTAAGCAGCCCTAAATCCAGCCTTTAAACAGACAGAAAAAGAGACCGAAACCAGCTCGAAACCATCTCCAAACCAGCCCTGAACCAACCCTAAACCAGACGGAAATAAGCTCTAAACCAGTCCTAATCCAGGCCGTAAAGCAGCCCTAAATCCAGCTCTAATCCAAAAGCTAAACCAGCTCTAAAGCAATCCAAACCAGCTCTAAACTAGCCCTAAAAGCAGCTCTTAAAACACCAAGAAAAACAGACCCAAACCATCTCCAAACCAGCCCTAAACCAATAATAAGAACTGTAAATGATCCACAGCATCCCCAGCCCTCCCGGGGATGGTCCCCAACCCGCAATGTCCCCCCCGCCGCTCCCGGGCTGGCGATGGAGCCGGCGGTGCCCGACCGGGAACACTGACCCGCCCCAGGAGGGGACCCGCAGCCCCCTCGTAAGGGTCGGGGGGGGGGGGTCGGGAGGCACAGCGGGTTCGGGGGGGCCAGGGTGGGCCCCAAAAGCACCTGGGACCCCCAGGTTCACCCCAGGGCCCCCACACTCCTTCCCATCCCTCCCATCAGGGTCCAGCTCGGGGTGGGCACAGGGGGGTCGGGGGGGGGGGGCCAGGACACCCCAGGAATCCCCCCAGGGACCCCAAAACCCCTCAAAGCACTCCAAATGCCCCCCAATCCCCTCTTGGGACCCCAAACCCCTTCCAGGGACTCGCAAAACCTGCAAGGACCCTCCCCAGGAACCCCAATACCCCTCTGGGCCGCCCAGAGCCTTCCCCAACCATTCCCAAGGACCCCAAAACCCACCAGGGACCCTCCCCAGGAACCCCAAAACTCCCCAGAGACCCCCAAAACGCCCCAGAGACCATAAACCACCCTCTGATCTCTCCCAGGGAGCCCAAAACCTTCCCGAGGGACCCCAAACTTCCCCCAAGGATCACGAAACTTTTCCAGGGACCCCCCAAGTCCCCCCAGGCCCCCTCCAAGGACCCCAAATCCACCCCAGACCCCCAAACCCTCCAGGATCTACCCCCAGGGACCCCAACGCCCCCAGACCCCCCTTCCCAAAGGCCCCCCAGGACCCCCAGACCCAGCATCGATGAGGGCCCCCAGTACCCCCCAGTGTCCCTCGCGCAGCTAAATAACCACAGCGACTCCAATTTTTATCCAATTACTTTATTCATGTGCTTGCCTCGCCCCACCCTTGGGCCTCATTCTGCTGAGGAGGCGGTTGCCGGCACGGTAACAACGATGTCGCAAAGGGCCAACCCTCCTCCGTACACCTGGACTCCTTCTGCGGACCCGGCGAGGGCGGTGCCGGCTACGGCGAGAGCGGCCAGGGCGGGGCGTCCCCGGCGGCCCTGGGGGCAGAGGTTGCCGCGCCGGGGACTGGAGCGCTTCTGTGTCTTCGCCATGGCCCGCTGGGGTAAAGGGGTCTGGCCCGCTGCCCCCCTTTTATAGCCCAGCCCCGGGCACCCAACAGGCTCCCCAGAGCACTGGGCACAGCCCCGGGGCTGGCACAGCTCACGGCGCTGTTGGTTGCCCGCCCCTCCCCGGGCAGCGCCTGTTTTCGCGGGGTCCCCGCGTGGCCCCCATGCACCTCCGCCATTGCCGCCCAGCCGGGCCCGGATTGGCTGCGCGCTCTAAGCATTCCGAGCCCGGCTGAAGAAGCGGAATGTGCTCTTCACTCTCCTCCCACAGGGAAGAGGACCCAAGCTCCAAGAACCCCAAATCCACCCCAGACCCCCAAATCCTACAGGATATCCCCCCAGGGACCCCAACGCCCCCAGACCCCCTTCCCAAAGGCCCCCAGACCCAGCATCGATGAGGGCCCCCAGTACCCCCCAGTGTCCCTCGCGCAGCTAAATAACCACAACGACTCCAATTTTTATGCAATTACCTTTATTCATGTGCTTGCCGCACCCTGTCCATAGGCCTCATTCTGCTGAAGGAAGCTCAGCGCCAGCACGGTAACAAAGGGCCAACCCTCCTCCATACGCCGGCGAGGGCGGTGCCGGCCAAGGCCAGGGCGGTGCCGGCTACAACGAGGGCGGTGCCGGCCAGGGCGAGGGCAGTGCCGGCCAGGGCGAGAGCGACCCCAGCTGCAAACATGCTTCAAACAAGCCCTAAACCCATGCTAAAACCGACCCTAAACCAGCCTTAAATCCAGATCTTAAGCAGCCCTAAATCCAGCCTTTAAACAGACAGAAAAAGAGACCGAAACCAGCTCGAAACCATCTCCAAACCAGCCCTGAACCAACCCTAAACCAGATGGAAATAAGCTCTAAACCAGTCCTAATCCAGGCCATAAAGCAGCCCTAAATCCAGCTCTAATCCAAAAGCTAAACCAGCTCTAAAGCAATCCAAACCAGCTCTAAACTAGCCCTAAAAGCAGCTCTTAAAACACCAAGAAAAACAGACCCAAACCATCTCCAAACCAGTCCTAAACCAATAATAAGAACTGTAAATGATCCACAGCATCCCCAGCCCTCCCGGGGATGGTCCCCAACCCACAGTGTCCCCCCCGCTGCTCCCGGGCTGGTGATGGAGCCGGCAGTGCCCGACCCGGGAACACTGACCCGCCCCAGGAGGGGACCCGCAGCCCCCTCGTAAGGGTCGGGGGGGGGGGGTCGGGAGGCACAGCGGGTTCGGGGGGGCCAGGGTGGGCCCCAAAAGCACCTGGGACCCCCAGGTTCACCCCAGGGCCCCCACACTCCTTCCCATCCCTCCCATCAGGGTCCAGCTCGGGGTGGGCACAGGGGGGTCGGGGGGGGGGCCAGGACACCCCAGGAATCCCCCCAGGGACCCCAAAACCCCTCAAAGCACTCCAAATGCCCCCCAATCCCCTCTTGGGACCCCAAACCCCTTCCAGGGACTCGCAAAACCTGCAAGGACCCTCCCCAGGAACCCCAATACCCCTCTGGGCCGCCCAGAGCCTTCCCCAACCATTCCCAAGGACCCCAAAACCCACCAGGGACCCTCCCCAGGAACCCCAAAACTCCCCAGAGACCCCCAAAACGCCCCAGAGACCATAAACCACCCTCTGATCTCTCCCAGGGAGCCCAAAACCTTCCCGAGGGACCCCAAACTTCCCCCAAGGATCACGAAACTCCCCCAGGGGGTCCCTGGGGGTGATCATGTCAGATCTGGGAGTTTCCAGGGGGGATTTGGGGCTCCCTGGCGGTTCCAGCTCCCCCAACCCCCCCCAGGGAGCTGCTGTGGCTCCTCATGATCCTGGGGGGCGTCCTGGGTTGGGGATGGGGGATCTCCAAGGGGCTGATACGAATTTAGGGGTCCTTGGGGGCCTTTGGGGGTCTCTGGGAGGGTGGTCTTGGATTTGGGAGGTCCATGAGAGGGTTTGGGGGTCCCCGGGGGGGTGATCTCGCATTTGGGGGTCCCTGAGAGGGTTTGGGGGCCCCAGCCTGACCCCCCTGCCCCTCCCAGGGAGTTGCTGCAGCTCCTCACGACCCTCACCCAGGCCCTGGGGCAGACCCTGCTCAGCTTCTCCGCTGCCCTCCAGCCCCTCCTCGAGGGACCCCCGGCCCGGGCCCCCGTCAGGGGGCACTGACCTCCCCCCAGCCCCAGCCCCCGCCCCCTTCCTGGAAACCCCGCCCCTTTCTGCTCGGACCGCGCCCCTTCCATTGAACCTCCATTTCAACCATTAAAAAGGCCCTAAAATCGCAGGAAATTGGCCCAAATTCCAGAGGGGAATTGAGGAGGGGTGTTGGGGAAGGCGGGGGAGGGGGGAAAAGAAGTGAAAAAAATTGAGAAAAATGGTTTAAAAAGCTAGAGGATTTATTTATTTATATAATACTGGGGACGTGTTGGGGTGAATTTGAGGGGAGTCCCATCACCTTGGGGGTCGTTGGGGAGTCCCAGGAACCTCTTTTGGGTCTTCTCTCCCCTTCTGGACCCTTTCCCAGCCCCCCCAGCAGTGACTGGGTGGGGTTTCCCATCACCCTTGGGGGTTCCCTCAACCCAGGGGGGCAGTTGGGGTGAATTTGGGGGGGGTGTCACTTCTCCAAGGGAGGTCCCAGGAACCTCTTCCTGGTGTGTCCCCCACCCTCTGGAGCCTCTCCCAGCCCCCCCTGTCACTCAGGAACAGCTCCAGGTGGACTCTGCAGACCACCCGCGGCCCGTGGGGTCTCACAGCAGCTCCTGCAGATGGGGGGCTGTGGGGGAGGAAGGGCTTAGAGGGGCTTTGGGGGGACTCAGAGACCCCCTTGAGGGGTTAGAGGGGCCTGGGGAGCCTGTTCAGTGCCCAACCAGCCTCTGGGGGAAGGTCCTCTTTCTTGTGACACTACAGGGCCCAGGGGACACTGTGACACTGAGACAATCAGGGGACACTGTCACACTGCAGGGCCCAGGGCACACTGTGACACTGAGAGAAGAAAGGGACATTGTGACACTGTAGGGCCCAGGGGACACTGTGACACTGAGAGAAGAAAGGGACATTGTGACACTGCAGGGCCCAGGGGACACTGTGACACTGAGAGAACCAGGGGACACTGTGACACTGCAGGGCCCAGGGGACACTGTGACACTGAGAGAAGCAGGGAACACTGTGACACTGCGGGGCCCAGGGCAAACTGTGACACTGAGAGAACCAGGGAACGTTGTGACACTGCTGGGCCCAGGGGACACTGTGACACTGAGAGAACCAGGGGACACTGTGACACTGAGAGAACCAGGGGACACTGTGACACTGCAGGGCGCAAGGGACACTGTGACACTGAGAGAAGAAGGGGACATTGTGACACTGCAGGGTCCCGGGCACACTCTGACACTGAGAGATGAGGGAGCTGGCAGAAGAGCTTGCCAAGCCACTCTCCATCATCTTCCAACAGTCCTGGCTCTCTGGGGAGGTCCCAGATGATTGGAAGTTGGGGAATGTCACCCCAATCCACAAAAAGAGCTGCAAGCAGGACCCTGGCAACTCCAGGCCTGTCAGCCTGACCTCGGTGCCTGGCAGGGTTATGGAGCAGATCATCCTGAGTGCAATCACACAGCACCTTCAGCATGGACAAGGGATCAGACCCAGCCAGCAGGGGTTTAGGAGGGGCAGGTCCTGTCTGACCAACCTGATCTCCTTTTACGATCAGGTGACCCACCTGGAGGAGAAGGGGAAGGCTGTGGATGTGTCTATCCAGACTTCAGCAAGGCCATTGGCACTGTCTCCCATACATGCTCCTGGAAAAGCTGGTAGCCCATGGCTTGGACAGGTGTACCCTCTGCTGGGTCAGGAGCTGGCTGGAGGGCCGGGCCCAGAGAGTGCTGGTGAACGGGGCTGTGTCCAGCTGGGGGCCGGTCACCAGTGGTGTTCCCCAGGGGTCAGTGTTGGGTCCAGTCCTGTTTAACATCTTTATTGATGATTTAGATGAGGGGATTGAGTCCATCATCAGCAAATTTGCTGATGACACCAAGCTGGGAGGGAGTGTCGACCTGCTGGAATGCAGGAGGGCTCTGCAGAGGGATCTGGATAGCCCTGAGAGATGGGCTGATTCCAATGGGATGGAGTTCAACAAGGCCAACTGCAGGTCCTGCCCTTTGGCCACAACAACCCCCTGCAACGCTCCAGGCTGGGCACAGAGTGGCTGGAGAGCAGCCAGGCAGAGGGACCTGGGGGGACTGAGGGACAGGAAGCTCAACAGGAGCCAACAGTGTGCCCAGGTGGCCAAGAAGGCCAATGGGATCCTGGCCTGGATCCAAACTAGCGTGGCCAGCAGGCCCAGGGCAGTGACCCTTCCCCTGGACTCTGCCTTGGTGAGGCCACACCTTGAGTGTTGTGTTCAGTTCTGGGCCCCTCAGTTCAGGAAAGAAATTGAGGGGCTGGAGCGGGGCCAGAGAAGAGCAACGAGGCTGGAGAAGGGACTGGAGCACAAGTGCTGTGGGGAGAGGCTGAGGGAGCTGGAGGTGTTCAGCCTGGAGAAGAGGAGGCTCAGAGGTGACCTCAGCACTGTCTGGAACTGCCTGAAGGGAAGTTCTGGCCAGGTGGGGGTTGGTCTCTTCTCCCAGGCACTCAGCAATAGGACAAGGGGGCACGATGGGCTCAAGCTCTGCCAGGGGAAATTGAAGTTGGAGATCAGAAAAAAATTCTTTGCAGAGAGAGTGCTCAGGGATTGGAATGGGCTGCCCAGAGAGGGGGTGGATTCCCCATCCCTGGAGGTTTTTAAATGTGGATTGGCCGTGGCACTGAGTGCCATGATCTGGTAAAGGGACTGGAGTTGGACCAAGGGTTGGACTCGATGATCTCTGAGGTCTTTTCCAACCCAATCCATTCTATGATTCTGTGATTTGCATTTCAAAGCCTCTGTGGTTCTACTCCTCCAGTGCAGCTCCAATCTGGGACCTGGAAACTTATGCCCAGTTCTACAACAGAAGTTAAAGATTGTTGCTCCTTCCAAGGCAGCCAACAAATGATACCAGGAGCAGCTGTTTCCACAGCAGCAGCATCTTCAGGCTCCTCAATTCAGCCACTCCGGGTCTCTCAGGGGAACTGATGCAAGGCAAGGGTTAACCTGTTAAAAGAACAAACACAGAACTGAATCCCTGGATGATCTTCAAGACCTGGCTGCCTTGTTAATGCTTTTAAATACACACCTGCATGGTTGCCCCAGTAAAACTCATCCCTTTCCACTGCAGACATAATTTCCCTTGGATATTCCTTGGCCAGAACAGAGCTGATCCTGCATCCCACAGGGTCCCAGTGGGAACGAACCTCCACCTCCTGCCCGTGCCCAGGGAGCTCCAGGAACGCTGGTTGGAGCTGCCCCAGCTCCAAGGGGCACCTGCAGCAATTTGTCAGGAGTTGCCTCTCCATCAAAACTTCAGAGCCTGTTGAATGTCCAATAATCCTCCTGCCCACAGGAATACCACACCCTCCAATCTTGGTATTTTTAACAGAATGGGCCATTCTCACTCATCTCTCTCCCATACCCAAGAGCAATGTCTACTTAAAAGCCTCATACAGGACAAGCAAGACACATCCTGCCCTTGGGATGGGCTTCAAATCCCATCCCGTGGAATTCAGGCAGTTCCATTCACCTGAACTGAGGAATCCAGGGAGCAAAGGGCCACAGAGTAAGGACAGATCATCTTCAAGCACTTAAGAAAACAGTAAAAAATCCAACAGAAACTTGAAGCCTTTCCTAAGCTCCCTCCCAACATAAAGACTTAATACAAATTTAACATGAAGCAACAAAACAAAACCTCACCCACAGACATCCCAATAAATGACACCAGATGAAACAGCAGCACATTCAATCCACTTAAAAAGTGTTGACAATATATTACTCTGCACCTCAAAAGCAGATAAAACTCAACAGGGAAATACTCCCAACATCCAAATGCACCAGAATTTACACCAGGAGGCTCCTGTGTTTAACCAACTTTACTTTGTAAAGAAGTAGTTACATTCATTTACAGAACTCATTCTAACAAATATTTCTGCTCCCACTCCCAAAACTACTCATCAAAATGCACACTCCAGACTCTCTGGTCTCTCTCACTGCAGGAGAAACTCAGGAACTCAATCAGACCAGACACAAACAACACTTCCAACTCATTGAAATTCTCTTATACTGACAATCTAAACTGCAACATATGAGAAAAATCATTCTGTGTTGAATACTTTTATAGCTGACAAATTAAACAGCCAGAACACTTTGGGCTTGAAAAACCTGACAGAACTTGCAGGTAAAACACAAAATGTGTGTCCAGCTGTGTGTACGCACACACACACACACACACACACACACATGCATTTACAGCCAGATTTACAGATAAAATACATGCAGCAATCTAATCCTGCAAACTAAACAGACAATTGCAGAAAACCCCTTCCTTCTCACCCTCTCTTTCCTCCATCCAAGTCTCATTAATGCTCAAGTGCCTACAGGGAGATTTATTCCCTTTTAATGGCATTTTTGTCATGTGCCCAACTCAATACAGGAGGAAACCCCCGATGCATCCCCATGGCCACAAAATGCACAATCCAAACTGAAAACATGGGCTGTACATGGCACTGACCAGGCATTTTCCAGGAAAAGCAGCACAGTTACTTCTCTGTTTTCAGTGGAAATGGAAAACCAAATTCCGAACAGATGGGAGGATTAGAACCTTTAAGGGCTCCATCTCTCCCATCCAGATGCCACCGTGGGCCTTGTGGCTTCCCACAAAGCTCTGGACTCAACTTTCCTCTTGAACAGAAAAAGCCTCCCAGACTTCACATTTTAAACTCTTTAATGGTGCATTTTCATGCTGCCTTTCCAGGCCAGTTTACTCAGAGCAGGACAGGGCAGCCTTGCCAAGGTGGGATGGCACAGCCTGCTGGGTTGCTTTGGGCTTTTTAACCACTAATTCAGCTTTGCACACAACAGGGAAACATTATAAAGGCTAAGACATCAAATCCTCAAACAAAGAAATGTATTCCATGAATCCAAGGGAGATGATTATCCTCTGCATGGGCCTTCTGGCACAACTGCACACATGGGTGGGAATTTGATGTTTTATTCTTACACTGGACATTTCTTTCTTCTTGACCAACACAAAGGAAATTCCCTAGACCAAAACTAACCCAAAACTGGTGCAGACTTGCTGGTGAGACTCATTGCTGCACAGTAACATTCCTTTCCCTGAGCCTCACACACCAAGTTCTTTTCTCCCTCCAAACAGGAACAAGCCAAGAGGAAGGGATGACCTTGAGGTTTGCCCTCTGCCTCATGGCCAGGTGAACACCAGGGCTCCTTTGGTGGCCTTTCTTCAGCTCTCAGACATCTACAGCTTTTGCCACAGCAGGCAAGGGTGAGGTGTCACAGAAACCACTGAACTGGCAGCTAATCTTGGGTTTAAGGGGTGAGGTGTCACACAAACCACTGAACTGGCAGGAAATCTTGGGTTTAAGGGGTGAGGTGTCACACAAACCACTGAACTGGCAGCAAATCTTGGGTTTAAGGGCTGAGGTGTCACACAAACCACTGAACTGGCAGCAAACCTTGGGTTTAAGGTCAGCACACACACTGCAGTACAACAGTCTTTCAAGACTGGAGAGCCTTCCTGGAAAACCCAACTCTGAACCCTGGGGCACTTTGGGTGGGGAAGCCAAGGGCAACAGGCTCCTCTGGAGAGTCTTCTCTAAGGTCCCAGCATCCTTCCAACTGCCTGCAGGGATGAGGAGGGGGATGCTGGGCCAGGCACAGAGCTCTGTGTCAAGGGAATCCCTGGGAATAACTCCCAGCCCCCCCAGTCCCCGGGGCTGAAGGACAAGCACAGCACGGGGGGATGCACCACTGGAGTCCCTCACCCAGACCTCACCTGCGAGAATCCCAGAATCCCTGAGGCTGGCAAAGCCCTGCCAGCCCCTGGAGCCCACCCTGTGCCTGGTGCCCACCTTGGCAAAGCCCTGCCAGCCCCTGGAGCCCACCCTGTGCCTGGTGCCCACCTTGGCAAAGCCCTGCCAGCCCCTGGAGCCCACTCTGTGCCTGGTGCCCACCTTGGCAAAGCCCTGCCAGCCAACAGAGCCCACCCTGTGCCCAGTGCCCACCTTGGCAAAGCTCTCCCAGCCCATGGAGCCCACCCTGTGCCCAGTGCCCACCTTGTCAAAGCCCTGCCAGCCCATGGAGCCCACCCTGTGCCCGGTGCCCACCTTGGCAAAGCCCTGCCAGCCAACAGAGCCCACCCTGTGCCCAGTGCCCACCTTGGCAAAGCTCTGCCAGCCCATGGAGCCCACCCTGTGCCCAGTGCCCACCTTGTCAAAGCTCTGCCAGCCCATGGAGCCCACCCTGTGCCCGGTGCCCACCTTGGCAAGGGAGATAAGAAGGTAAGGAGATGGATTGTCTCTGGAACAATTAATTTCCAAGAACTAAGAGGGCAATTTGGCCAAAACGCTGCAAGTATATAATAAATATGGGGAATAAAGGTAAAAATGGGAATTTTACACTTTATAGACACTTTTCCCAGCATTTTCTTCTTCTTTTGAAATATCTCTATGCTGGGAATGGAGGAGCTGGAGAGAAGAAGTCACTAAGCTCAGCAAGGAACTGAGCTCCAGGAGATATGGCCACAGGGCCCCTTAATCTTTCCTGCCTGTGATTATCTCACTCCAAGTCACAGGTAGGAAAATAATCCCCTGCAGCACAGGGCACTGATGGGAAAGGAAAGAGAAGCTCAGACTCACAGCTCAAGTGTTACAGCTAAACCCATTGCAGCACTTTTTTTCCCCCTTCTACGTCTTACTTGAGGCCCAGGCAGTTTAATCTGCATCGATGTCTGGGAAGTTTCACTCAAACAGTCACTCAGCCCAAGAAAGTTTCCTCTCTCGTGAACAAAAATGAAATGCTCAACTAGTTTTATGCAAAGTTGGGTTTTTTGGAAAAAAGAAACTGTGAGACATTGCCTGAAAACTCAAATACTGCAAACTCAAATACAGCCAAATTTCAAAGGAGTAGCACAGACACTAACCCAAAAGTGAGAAAAAACACCCCCAACCAGAAGGCAGAACAGGTCCCTTTGCAGACCCTGCTAAAGCCATTCCAGATGTTCAGCTGATGAGCGTGGCTGATTTGCCTGCACATGTCAGCACAGGGACAGAATCAAACCATCTTAGGGGTACTATTAAGATCACAGAATATGGTATTTTTTAATTATTACTTTGATTTTATTGCCACACTTTCCCACTCCTCACTTTCTCTCTGTTTTGCCCTCCCCATTCCTGCTCCCTTTCCCTAATCCAAAATTAATTCCAGCATCACTTTGGATACCACTTGCTTTGCTCACTCACTGCTGGAAGAGGGCAGTTCCCAACCCCTGTGATGGGGAGGGAAGAAGGAGAAAGCACAACGAGCAATGAAATGACAGCAGTTCATCTCATTTTTCCATCATTCAGATATAGAATTATTCTTTGGGCATCTTCATTCCTCATGTCTCCATAATTTGGACAAAGCAGAATCCCAGAGGTTCCATTTCCACTGAGTTCTCTCTCACTGACACTAACAGGGGACCACTGGGCTCCATCCCAAGATTAATGGCAGCAAACACAGTTGATCCACCAAAAGCAGCCAAGAAAGAACCAGACTTGTTTGCCAAACAACTGGGGGACGTCTCTTTTATCCTCCCCTGTAACGAGGCCTCACTTTCAGGCAGGAAAAAACCACCCACTGTTTAAAGTACTTAGCAAGAGCTCTTTAAATATCAGCACAAGGTTAGATGGGATAAAGACTATATTGCCCTTGCTGGGTAAGTTTGACAGGTTTGGGTTAGGGTTAGGGTCAGGGTTTGGGTTAGGGTTAGGGTCAGGGTCAGTTTCAGGGTCAGGGTTAGGGTCAGGGTTAGGGTCAGGGTCAGGGTCAGGGTTAGGGTCAGGGTCAGGGTCAGGGTCAGGGTCAGGGTCAGGGTCAGGGTCAGGGTTAGGGTCAGGGTTAGGGTTAGGGTTAGGGTCAGGGTCAGGGTCAGGGTCAGGGTTAGGGTCAGGGTCAGGGTCAGGGTTAGGGTCAGGGTTAGGGTTAGGGTCAGGGTCAGGGTCAGGGTCAGGGTCTGGGTTAGGTTTAGGTTTAGGTTTAGGGTTAGGGTCAGGGTCAGGGTCAGGGTCAGGGTCAGGGTTAGGGTTAGGGTTAGGGTCAGGGTGTGGGTCAGGGTTAGGGTTAGGGTTAGGGTCAGGGTTTGGGTTAGGGTTTGGGTCAGGGTCAGGGTCAGGGTCAGTGTCAGGGTCAGGGTCAGGGTCAGTGTCAGGGTCAGGGTCAGGGTTTGGGTTAGGGTTAGGGTTAAGGTCAGGGTCAGGGTCAGGGTTAGGGTTAGGGTTTGGGTTAGGAAATAAAAACCCAACAAAACTGGAAGGAGCAGAGAGTTCCACTGAGATGACATTCAGTGGTGATGAACTTAAGAACATGGAAAGTACAAAAAAATCGATTTTTTTACTAAGGAACTAAATTCAAATCAGGAAATCTCTGGCAGAGGTTTGGGAAACATGGAAGGAAAAGAAGACAGGCAGAGAGGTTAATTGGTTTGTAAAGTATTAAGAGCACCAAGATACAAAATGTCCTGGCAGGGAACCAAATCTGCAGAAGGGGGACACAGAGTCCATGGAGGGGATGGAGAAACCAACAGAAATTGAACTTTGGAAGCTGAGGAGTTGTATTTCATTCCAAAAATAATAATAATGTTGCTCCGAGGTAATTCATGGCACCCAAATGGGTTTGAAGCAGAGCTCCAGAAAACCTACACTTGGAGCCTTGCTAACCAAAAAACTGCCCTTCCCAAACATCACTTTGCCTGCTCTGCAGACAGGAACAATTCTTTCCCCCCACGTCTAACGGGAAAGGAGCAACAAGCCCCAGGCCCCAGATGCTGCTGCTGCTTTTCTTTTGGATCTCCAAGGTTCACTTCAGGTCTTAATGCCCCTGGCGCTGCTCTCACCATCAATCGTGGCCGGCAGGCCGAGGGAAAGCCCCGGGTTTGCCAAAATTCCATCGAAACCGAACGGTCCCGAGTGAGGTGCGGAGAGAGCAAAGGCATTATTCACGAGGAAAAGGAAAGAGCTTTTCCAAAAGCCTCCTCTGGAGCGGTGTGCGAGTTGTTTTGAACCAACACGGCAGATCCCCAGGGGTGTCAGGGCTGGGCGGCGAGAGGCGCTGCACGGCCCTTCTCCTGTTTGAGACAATTAGCGCTTAATTAAAAGCGACGCCAGAGCTTTAGAACTTGAGCAACTCCAGGCTCCCTTCGAACAATTGTCGGGGGCAAAGAACCCCAAAGACAACAGCCCGTGCCAGCCGCATCCCGCCGCTCCGGCGGAGCCCTCGGCGCTCTCCCAGCCCCGGAGGCCGCGGGACCCCCGGGCGGCTCCCGGAGCGCTCGGCCCGGGGCGGGGACACGGGACAGGGGACAGCAGGTCCCGCCCAGCGCGGCCAGCGGAGCCCACCCGGGCGCTGCAGAGCACGGACCGAGCAGGACCCGCGGCACAGGAGCCCCCCGAGAGCCGCCCCCCGAGAGCCGCCTCCGTGTCCGCGGCAGCGCTCGGAGCATCCCCGGCCCCGCTCCCGCGGCTCCTCCGCTCCGTCCCTCCCGAGGGATGGGGGCTCGGCTCTCCCACCAGCCGCGACCCTCCCGGGCACCCGCACCCCAACTCTGTCGCCCACCTGCAGCCGAGGCGCTCCCGGCCGTGCCCGCAGCCCTTCCCCGCTCCGCCGTAACCCACCCTGCGGCTCCCGCGCCTTCTCCCGCAGCGCCGCTCGCCGCTCCCCAGCGCTGGGGCGGGCCCGGCCCGACCTGCCGCCCCCCGCCCCGGGGCTGGCACGGGACAGCCCAGCCCGGCCCGACCTGCCGCCCCCCGCCCCGGGGCTGGCACGGGACAGCCCAGCCCGGCCCGACCTGCCGCCCCCCGCCCCGGGGCTGGCACGGGACAGCCCAGCCCGGCCCGCCCAGTTCAGCCCAGGACAGCCCAGCCCAGGCATGTAGAAATAGTGGCTTTGGAAGTGTTTTTCCTGTACTCATTTCAGAAAGCACAGCAAACCCGCACCAGCACCGGATACTTACTGAGGGTGAGCAATTCGTGCACAGGAAATTCTCAGGAAAGCCAGTTAGAGGGGACATTATAACTTATTGCTGTGGTTAATGATTTTGGTTCTGCTGCTGAACAAACTGCTTTCCACTACACAGGGACAACACTGGAGCCACAGGAAGGGGCAAGAGTATGTTGGCCCCTTCCTCTGCTGATCATTAAGTTCTCTGGAAGGTAATTATTTTTTTCTTCTCTGCTCCACGTAGCCTGGTGTCCATTTAATCCTCAGGCTGGAACTACCACATCTTACCAAAGGTGAAACCCAAGGAACCTGGAATGTTCCTGGTGGGCTCAAAGTGTGGAGCTCAGTGCCAGCACTGGCTGCTCTCCACGTGGTGCTGCAGCTGCTGGAGACACCAACACTGTTGCCACTGCATTGAATGGATTGTACATTATGGTAGAAAGAGTGACTTACTGAGCCAGCTGGATCCTCACAAGTCAAAGGGACCAGATGGGATCCATCCCAGGGGGATGAGGGAGCTGGCAGAAGAGCTTGCCAAGCCACTCTCCATCATCTTCCAGCAGTCCTGGCTCTCTGGGAAGGTCCCAGATGATTGGAGGTTTGGGGAATCTCACCCCAATCCACAAAAAGGGCTGCAAGCAGGACCCTGGCAACTCCAGGCCTGTCAGCCTGACCTCGGGACCTGGCAGGGTTATGGAGCAGATCATCCTGAGTGCAATCACACAGCACCTTCAGCATGGACAGGGATTAGATCCAGCCAGCATGGGGTTTAGGAGGGGCAGGTCCTGTCTGACCAACCTGATCTCTTTTTACGATCAGGTGACCCACCTGGAGGAGAAGGGGAAGGCTGTGGATGTGTCTATCCAGACTTCAGCAAGGCCTTTGGCACTGTCTCCCATACATGCTCCTGGAAAAGCTGGTAGCCCATGGCTTGGACAGGTGTACCCTCTGCTGGGTCAGGAGCTGGCTGGAGGGCCAGGCCCAGAGAGTGCTGGTGAACGGGGCTGTGTCCAGCTGGGGGCCGGTCACCAGTGGTGTTCCCCAGGGGTCTGTGTTGGGTCCAGTCCTGTTTAACATCGTTATTGATGATTTAGATGAGGGGATTGAGTCCATCATCAGCAAATTTGCTGATGACACCAAGCTGAGAGGGAGTGTCGAGCTGCTGGAAGGCAGGAGGGCTCTGCAGAGGGATCTGGAGAGACTTGAGTGATGGGCTGATTCCAATGGGATGAAGTTCAACAAGGCCAAGTGCAGGTCCTGCCCTTTGGCCACCCCAACCCCCTGCAACGCTCCAGGCTGGGCACAGAGTGGCTGGAGAGCAGCCAGGCAGAGGGACCTGGGGGTACTGAGGGACAGGAAGCTCAACAGGAGCCAACAGTGTGCCCAGGTGGCCAAGAAGGCCAATGGGATCCTGGCCTGGATCCAAACTAGCGTGGCCAGCAGGCCCAGGGCAGTGACCCTTCCCCTGGACTCTTCGTTGGGGAGGCCACACCTTGAGTGTTGTGTTCAGTTCTGGGCCCCTCAGTTCAGGAAAGAGATTGAGGGACTGGAGCGGGGCCAGAGAAGAGCAACGAGGCTGGAGAAGGGACTGGAGCACAAGTGCTGTGGGGAGAGGCTGAGGGAGCTGGGGGTGTTCATTTTAGAGAAGAGGAGGCTCAGAGGTGATTCCATCACTCTCTACAACTACCTGAAAGGAGATTGTAGCCAGGTGGTGATCAGTCTCTTTTCCCAGGCACTCAGCAATAGGACAAGGGGTCAGGGACTTAAGCTCTGCCAGGGCAGGTTTTGGGTTGGATTTCAGGAAGAAATTCTTTACAGAGAGAGTGGTCAGGCATTGGAATGGCTGCCCAGAGAGGGGGTGGATTCTCCGACCCTGGAGGTTTTTAAGTTGAGACTGGACGTGGCACTGAGTGCCATGGTCTGGTAATCAAAGTGGGGTTGGATTAAGGGTTGGACCTGATGATCTCAGAGGTCTCTTCCAAGCCAACTGATTCTATGATAACTGAGCAGGGATGGTGGCAAGGCCCTGTCTCGGCAGCGCACAGGCCCAAGGGGAAGAGCAAAAGAGACAGAAGCTCCACCTCCCTCTCTTTTATACTTCTTGATGCTTCTTGATGATGTCAGATGATAAGAAATACCTGTTTGGTTGCTCGTCCCTTCTAATCTCTGTCACATCCTCTGGGCCTGATGAATTGAGGCCTGGCTGAAACTAAAGCTAAAACTACCACACCCCATTACTGTCCTAGTTCAGCAGGAGGGACCAGCTAACCTTGTGTGGGGGTGATCAAAGCTGTGTATTCTACCCCCTCTATTCATTCCCCAAGGTCAATGGGCCATTAGCAGCAGCTGCCCAGGGAGCCATTATCACCTTCACACCCAGCCTGAAGGGGGCGGAGCTGCTAATGGGCCATCAACAGTTCAACACCCCCTGGCTCCCAGAGTTAATCACCCATTGTGTGAGTCCCCGCCCAGGGGGAGGGACTGAGTGCTCCCTGAGGGTACATAAGTGGTGGGTAAGAAGACCTTGGGAACTTCTCGTCGGATCCAGAGCAGCAGCAGGACCTTGACAGGAGGAGATCCCCGCTCTCGCCCAGACCACAGCCCTCGCCTGCACCAGCAGGTTTTTCTTTTCCTTTTGCTCTGGACTTGGGGGAACCACAGGGGTCTCAGCACAAGGGCAACCAAACCCCCTTGGATTTGTGCCCCAGGACACTGGGTTATACTGCTGGGGTTTTGTGAGTTGAAAGCAATTTCCCTTGTGTGTCAGTGTTGTTATTGTAATATTATTATTAAATTTTAGCTCTGACTTATAATCTCTCTCGTGGTGAGTTCATTTCCCCTGCTGGTTCACCTTTAAACCAGTACAATTACATTCTATTCTCAAGCTCCTTTTCTATGATGGTTCGGTGTAGATTTTACATCCTGAGAAATGACTTAACAAAATTCCAGGGATCTTGCTTTGAACTCACCAGATCCTGGGACTCAGAAGATCTCCTCAAGTAATATTTTGGGTGTCACTGGAGTCCTCAGGGTCCTGGAACCCGTGGACCATCCACACCTTTGTCCCACCTGGGTCATCAATAATTGTCACCAAAAGTCACCAGGAAGGAATGAGACCCTCCAACCCCCCCTTTGAAGTGTCTGTGAGTCAGACATTCCTTTGTTCTAGGCAGAGACAGGGAGAGAATCTTTCCAGCTCCATACAAGTCCTTCCAAGACTTTTCCCATATTTATGCATTTTAGCAAACAAAGAAATTAACATTCATGTCTTTTAAGCTATACAGTTCTCTTCATTAATTAGTATTCTATCCTTTATTGGCTGTTTTGGTCAACATTCTTTAGTGCTTTTATCATTCTACCTGAGACAGAGTCTCCAACTCTCAGGCTGAAATGTCTTTGTTAATCTCCTCTGTACCTTCTGCTTGCTCCAAAATGCCTTTGAGGGACCATAAATTTATGATCCCAGATGTCCAATCTTCACCTCCCTCAGGCTTCTCTTTACTGCAGCTCCTCAGAGCCAGTCCAGGGAAACTCAAAGCTTTGGGGCTTTAAAGACCAAACTGATGAGAGTCTGTGAGAAGTAACGCAGCCAACGATTGCCACTAATTAAAAAGGTAGGAAAGTTATATAATTTCCAACACTGGGAGTAACTGAGAAGGGGCTTGTGGGGGCTGGGCTGGGATGTGAAGAAACCAAAGTCCAACTGGGAGAAGATCTGCGGAGTCCGGGGATGTCGGAAAGGCACATTGAGGGGGCTTGGGGTGTCCTGGGAGGGCTGGGGGCAATTGGGAGGAAGCTTATGGTGTCCTGCGGAGCGTTGGTGGTTCCTGGTGGGGCTGAGAGGGGCTTTGGGGGGTCCTGGAGGGCTGGGTAGGGACTGGAAGGAGGTTCCAGAAGATCCTGGGTGGGCTGGAGTGACTGGGCAGATGTTTGGGGGAGGTCCTGGGAGGCCTGTGGGAGATTTTAGGGGGTCCTTCCCCCCCGGCCCTGACCGGAGCTGCCACCGGACGCCCCCCAAGATGCTGCCGGGGGTCGGGTCTCCGTGTCGGGGTTTGTCCTTCTGGGCTGGGGCTTCTCCCTGTGCCACAAGGGCAGGGGGTCACCGGGGCCGCGTGTCACCCCCTCCCCTGCTGTCCCTCTGCCCCCACCCGGCTGCTCCCAGTGTTCCCAGTAAAGCTTCCCAGTTCTCCCCAGTCCCGGTCACTGGGGGTGCCTGGGGTGGATCAGTCAGAGAAGGCCCCGAATCATTTTCCAGCCAATCAGAGCGCGCGGCGCTGATGACTCCACAGTTGCCAGGCAGACCCGCAGCGCCCCGCGCTCCCCACCCCGAGCCCACCCGCGCCTCCCCCTCGCCCCCAGCGCCCCCCGGGATGGCAATGTGGGGCGGGGGGAGGTGGGGGCTCCCAGGCCGGGTCCCCCCGCACTGTCCCGGCCGTGGCGGCTGCGGCGGGGGCCGAGTGCGGGCGGGAGCGGCCAAGAGCCCTGCGCTGCCCCATCCCGAGCTGCCCCAGCTGCATCCCTGCTCCTCCCGCGGGGGGCGGCGGGGCTGGGGGCAAGGGGGTTCCGGGGAGGGGCGCTGGGCTTGGGGGGAGGAGGAGAAGGGCTGGAGGGGGCGGGACTGTGGAGCGGAGAAGGGGCAGGAGAGGAGGGACAGAGCAGGGGGAGGAGCCGGGACAGGGCACACAGAGAGGACGAAGCACCGCGTGGGGGGCGCTCGGTGTCGGAAGGTCAGTGTGGGGCGGGGGGGCGAGA
This sequence comes from Pithys albifrons albifrons, assembly GCF_047495875.1. NCBI lineage: Eukaryota > Metazoa > Chordata > Aves > Passeriformes > Thamnophilidae > Pithys > Pithys albifrons. The sequence goes on from NC_092491.1 coordinate 1,477,225, forward strand.
GCGGTTTTGGGGCCCCTCGGGTGGTCCGGGAGGGAACCCCCGGACCCGCGGAGTGGGAAGAGCGGAGAGGGGCGATAGCAGAGCTGGGGGAGCCCCGGAATGGTGGAATTGGGGGGCAGGAGCACAGAGGGAGCCCCGGGCCTCTTAAACGGGGATCCCGGAGAGGGAGAAGCCCCGGCAGTGTGGAAAGGAGGGGGAGCAGCAATGCAGGGGGGAGGTGGGACCCCCAAGAGCCTGGAGAAGGCGAGATCCGAAAGAGGAAGGAGCCGTGGGATTCCCGTCCTCCCCGGCAGCCCGGAGAGGATGGGACGGGATCTCCAGTACAAGTGGGACCCTCAGCAGTGCAGACAGAGGGACCCCCATAGCCCCGTCGTGGAGAGTTCAGAGAGGAGCAGCTGCTGGGAGGGTTGTTTGGGGCTGAATTTCGGTGTTTTGGAGGTATTTAGGGACACAAGTTTAGAGGCGGCGGAGACAGAGGGCGGGACTCGGGACGACTGCGGGGAGAGGTGAGGGGAGAGCGGCAAGTTTGGGGGGCTTTTGGGGACTCAGGGCAGGTTTTCGGTGTCCCACAGGAGCCACTCATCCCCTACAGACCCCCGGGACCCCCCGGCGCCGTGTTGGCTGTGAAAGTGAAGGTGAAGAAGCCAAGTAAGCCCCTCCTCCATCCCGGGATTCCCGTCAGGTCCCTCCCACCACCACCCCAAAAAAACCCCTGAGATCCCAAATCCCTCACCTGGGACCCCGAAAACCCTCCCAGAATGCCAGGATGACCCAAATCCCCTCCTGGACCTGCCAGAGCCCCTCAAAACACCCCAGGGACCACTCCCTCCTCCCCCCCCAAATCCCCAAGACTGCCCTAGAGACCCACAAAATATCCCAGAGGACCACCCAGAGACCCCAAAACACGGCAGAGACCCCCTGCAAAATTTCTGCCAGACCCTCCAAACCACCCTGAGACCACCCAACTCCCCCCTCAGGTGTCCCCGAATTCACAGAATCACAGAATGGATTGGGTTGGAAAAGACCTCAGAGATCATCAAGTCCTACCCTTGGTCCAACTCCAGTCCCTTTACCAGATCATGGCACTCAGTGCCACGGCCAAGCTCAGCTGAAAAACCTCCAGGGATGGAGAATCCACCCCCTCTCTGGGCAGCCCATTCCAATGCCTGAGCACTCTCTCTGCAAAGAATTTTTTTCTGATCTCCAACTTCAATTTCCCCTGGCAGAGCTTGAGCCCATCGTGCCCCCTTGTCCTATTGCTGAGTGCCTGGGAGAAGAGACCAACCCCCAGCTGGCCAGAACTTCCCTTCAGGCAGTTCCAGACAGTGCTGAGGTCACTCTGAGCCTCCTCTTCTCCAGGCTGAACACCCCCAGCTCCCTCAGCCTCTCCCCACAGCACTTGTGCTCCAGTCCCTTCTCCAGCCTCGTTGCTCTTCTCTGGCCCCACTCCAGCCCCTCAATCTCTTTCCTGAACTGAACATTTGGGGGTTGTTCTTGCTGTTTTCAACCAAATGTTGGGGGTATTAATGGCTCTTGGGAGTTCCCCCCTCATTCTGGGGCTTGCAGTGCCCCCTGGTTCCACTGGTGCCTGAGGGGGGTTATAATCCCTAATTCTGAGGTTCCCTAATTCTGAGATGTTACAAGCAGCCAGTGAGGGATCGAATCTGGATGCACATCCCACCTGCAGGAGGGTTTTCCCGCTTTCCTCCAGGCATCTTACTGTGGGTCTGGGACCCCTCCCCACTCTGGTGGCACCCACAGTTCTTTTTGGGAAATGAGGCTCCTCATGCACTGGGACCAGCCCAGCTGGTGTCACAGAATCCCAGAATATGCTGATAGGGAAGCGACCCCCAAGGATCATGGAGTCCAACCCTCACCCTGCACAGGCCCATCCCCAGAAATCACAGCCTGTGGCCCAGATGACCATCCAAACCCTCCTGGAGCTCTGTCAGCTTTGGGGCTGTGCCCACTGCCCTGGGCACTCTGTTCAGTGCCCACCACCCTGTGGGGGAAGAACCTCTTTGTAAGATCCAACCTAAGCCTGCCCTGACACAACTCCAGCCATTCCCTGGGTGCTGTCCCTGGTCCCCACAGAGCAGAGATCAGGGCCTGCCCCTCCTCTGCCCCTGCCCAGGAAGTTGTACCTGCAATGAGGTGGCCCCTCAGTCTCCTCTTGTTCAGCTGAACACACCAAGTGCCCTCAGCTGCTCCTCACACACTGCCCCTGCAGGCCCTTGCCCCTCTTGGTTGCCTCCTTTGGACACTCTCCAATGGCTCAATCTCTTCTTCTGTTGTGGTTCCCCAAATTTCCCCAATATTTCAGGTGAGGGAACTGCCAGGGCTGTGTGATGTGAGGTCTGAGAGTGCCCAGGGGCCATTGTGACACTGCAGGGCCTGCTGGAACCCAGGGGACATTGTGACACTGCAGGGCCCAGGGGACACTGTGACACTGCAGGGCCTGATGGAACCCAGGGGACACTGTGACACTGCAGGGCCTGATGGAACCCAGGGTGTAACCGTGGAGACGGGTTTTTGGACCTGAGAGACGACTTCACAGAAGTTAGCAGCAACAGGCTCCTTTATTCATACGCACACACACTTATATACATCTTTAAGACTGTAACCTTCCGCAGGGTGATGACACTTTGGCACTGATTATTGGCTAACAATGTTGTTTATATTACAAAGCCCTTCATAATTGGCTGACCATGCACATCTGCTGAGAAAGTCGGCAGCAGCCATTTCTGATCTCATTAATTAGTTCTTAAGGCTACAGCACTAATTTACATAGGCAGTTCAGCATATGGCTTGCTTTTTAGGTGAAATACCATATAAAATTCCAACACCAGGGGACATTGTGACACTGCAGGGCCTGATGGAACCCAGGGGACACTGTGACACTGCAGGGCCCAGGGGACACTGTGACACTGCAGGGCACACTGTGACACTGCAGGGCCTGCTGGAACTCAGGGGACACTGTGACACTGCAGGGCCTGCTGGAACCCAGGGGACATTGTGACACTGCAGGGCCTCCTGGAACCCAGAGGACACTGTGACACTGCAGGCACAGGGCACATTGTGACACTGCAGGCACAGGGGACACTGTGACACTGCAGGCACAGGGCACACTGTGACACTGCAGGGCTCAGGGCACACTGTGACACTGCAGGGCCCAGGGGACACTGTGACACTGCAGGCCCAGGGGACACTGTGACACTGCAGGGCACACTGTGACACTGCAGGGCCTGCTGGAACCCAGGGGACACTGTGACACTGCAGGGCCCAGGGGACATTGTGACACTGCAGGGCCTGCTGGAACCCAGGGGACACTGTGACACTGCAGGGCCCAGGGGACACTGTGACACTGCAGGGCCAGGGGACACTGTGACACTGCAGGGCCTGATGGAACCCAGGGGACATTGTGACACTGCAGGGCCCAGGGCACACGGTGACACTGCAGAGCACAGGGCACACTGTGACACTGCAGGCACAGGGCACATGGTGACACTGCAGGGCCCAGGGCACACTGTCACACACACAGAACCAGCCAGCCCTGCCCGGCCCTCAGCAGCAGCACAGAGGGCACTGCCCACCCCTGGCGCCCCTGGTGCCACGAGAGGAGCCCAATTGGCCTCTCTGTGTCCAGCAGCAAAGGCAGACACAGCCCTGGCACAAGGGGCAGCTGCAGCTGCTCCTCCCTGTGCCCAGCAGGGCACACACACGCACCCCCCAGCACAACAGGAGGCACATCCAGCTGCTCCTGAGCCAGCACAGGCACAGCCCCTGTGCCCCTCCAGGCCTGCACAGCTCCCTCTGTCCCGCCATCACCTCGGGCAGCTGCCCTGCAGCTCTGGGGCTGCTCCCTGCGACTTCTCATCCTGAAACTGGAGATCGGGACTCCAGTCGATCCCTTCTCTGCTCCCACTCATGCTGGGGGCAAATGCCCTGTGGGGTGGGTGCAGCAATGGCAGCAGCAGAACTGGCAGCACAGGGGCAAACCCATCTGGGCTGCTGCCTTGTGGCAAAGGGCTCAGTGCCGGGGTGGAGCACCTGCTGTGAAGGTGTGTCCTGGGGGTGCTCCTGTACCCAAGAGTCAGGCCCCTGAAGAACAGCAGAACAACCAGCAGGTGGGTCAGGCTGCTGCCATTGAAGGGGCTCGGGTGCATTGGCATTGGCAGCACAAGGGGAATTATTTCTGGCTCCCTGGGCCCAGGACACCTCGGGCCATAAAGGCAGAGATGGAACATATGGATGGGCTTGTGATTGAGGGGTGGGCTTGGCCATGGGCACTGTTGCACAGGGTATCCATGAATGTGAAATGTGCTGCAGTTACACAGGCCAAGCAGGTGGAGCCTCTCTGGGCTGGAGGACGATGGCTGGAATAGAAATAAGGGCAGGCCTGGCAGACTGACCGGATCACACTGCCCCAAATGCCCCCACAGCAAAGGCCACGTGCTTATGGTGCTGGAAACAAGCACAGGAAGGCTGGAAACATCCCCTGTGCCCCACGGCACTGCCTGGAACACTGTCCTGGGCCTGGAGGAGGGAATGTAATGGTGACATGGAACCCCTGAAAGAACTGAATCAGACCATGGGACTCATTTCCAAAACAACCTGACAGACACCTGGGCCAAAGAAACTGGCCCTGAGTGGGTGAATCCCATCCCCTGCCATGCAGCAGCCTCTGGGAAGATCCAAGGGTGCAATGGACAGGAAAAGAGCACAGTGGGTGGTGGGACCTGCAAGCATTGGGATGCACATTTAGCAAAGTCCACCTGGTCAGTCCACACTGGGCATCTGACCATTTGTCTGGGCCTGCACAGTGAAAACTTTAAGGTTCTGTAGAAACGGAAAAAGTTTCTGTAGTGCCCATTAAAACATGCTGGAAAAACAGTCTGGGTTGTTCCTGCCTCAGGCCAAGGCAAACCCACCCAGGGGTTGCTTTTGCTCAAGCCCCTGGATGCACTTGGGGGGTGATGTGGGAGGAGGGGAACTCTGGTGTGTGCCTTGAGGGGATTGGATTTGGGCTGAGAATGGCCAATGGATTAATGGCATGACATTGATAACTACCCAACACTGGGCATTACCCCTTCTGTGGTGGCTGGGTGGGCATCACCCCCCTGAGCACCTCATGGCATCAATCTCACCCACAGCTGTTCTGGGCATCTCAGCCTTGATTTCCCTCTGATCGTTGCCCTCACCCCAAGCCAGAGGGAACTGTTTTAAAACTGGCCTAGTGCAGCAGTGCTGGAATCAGAACTGGCTCAAATGTGCAACCTGCAACAATCCAGCACCTCACACCACCTTTCCTGCTTGAGAGACTGTTCCCAGGGATGGAGGCCAAAGTCATGGCCTGATGAATTCAACAGATATTTTTTGTGACCATTTCATGAACCCCTGACAGAGCTGTTCCATTCCCTAAGGGAGTGATGTCTGTGTGTGTGTCAGTCAAGAGAGAACTGGGGAAGGTGATGGGGAATTGAAGTGTGAGACTTGGCATGACATAAATGGGATGGAGTAAAGGCTGGATATTGTCCTGCTTTCAGCTGGGATGGAGTTAATTTCCCCTCAGTAGCTGTTGCAGTGTCATGTTTTGGATTCAGAAGGAGAATAATGTTGATAACACACTGATGTTTTGCTGTTGCTAAGTCATGTTTATACTAAGTCGAAGACTCTGTTTTGTTGTTTCCTTTCTGTCTCCTGCTCTGCCATGAGGAGGTTCCCAAAAGAATAAAGCTGGGAGAGCTGACCTGACCTGGCCAAAGGGATATTCCACAGCACAGCACATAATGCCTGGCACATAAACTGAGGAGAGTGACCTGGAAGGGGCTGATGTGGGTTTGGGAGGGGGAATCTGGCATCAGTCAGGGAGTGGTGAGCACGTGCATTGTGCATCACTTTTTTCCCCTCTTTTACTATCATTACTATTGTTATTTGCCATTATTATTGTCCTTTACTTTGTTTTCAATTCTTTAACTGTTCTTACCTAAAGCTACAAGGTTCACCTTGATTGTCCTCCCCATTCCACTGGGCTGGAGGGGGGAGAGAGGGGAGGCTGAGGGAGTGTCTGTGTGGGGCTTCACCTCCAGCTGGGCCCCAAACCAGGACACCAGGGAGCTCTCCCTGCAGGCAAAGAAATGCTCACTTGCTCTTCCTCCAGGACATCCCCTTCCCCAGGTGAGTGTGTCCACTCCAGCCTGAGCAGTCGGTCCTGGGTCCCACCCTGTGATCCCTGCAGGGCCCTGAGCTGGAAGTGCTGCCCTGCAGAGGGAGGGGCTGTGCTGTCCTGGGGCCATATCACAGGAACAAAGGGAAAGAAACTTGAGGAAAAGCAAAGGACAGGGAGCAATGAAGACAGACCCCCCTGACAAAGTCACACCAGTTTTCAGATAAATCTCCCCCAGACAGAAATGCATTTCCTTCTCTGGTCTGCGCTGGCTGAGGGTGGTGTGAGCAGCAGGAGCTCTGCCCATGTGGTGCCAAGGCCTCAGCTTTGCTCTGCTGCACTGGGGACATGGAGCTGCTTTGTGACGGCTCTGACCACCATGAGGCAGGTCAAATGTAACCCACCTTTTATAAAAATATCAGCCTTTGTCCCCCTGACTTTGCAGCAGAGAGGCTGAACGTGTCCTTACAATCATTGTATCTGTGATCTATATTTTAAACCATCATACTTGGGGACTGTTCTTTCTAGGGTTACCAATTTTCTTCTTTAGATAGAAAATATGGAAAGCCTTGAGACAAGACATGAGGCAAAGGGGCTCAGCTCTCTGTGGCTCAGAGCAGAGCCAGGAGAGCTGCAGTGTCCATCACTCTGTTCCTCATCTGCTCTGAGCTTTTCCTGGTGCTGCATTCACATTGATTTCACACCAAGAAATCTTGGAAAACAACCCCACAAGTGTCTGTGCTGTGCTGAGAGCAGGGCAGTGCTGCTTCCAAGGGCAGATCTGGGACATCTCAGTGCCGGCCCAGAGGAGATGCTGGGATGGACAGAGCAGGACACGAGCCCAGCTGGAGAGAAGGCCCTGGTTTATTCACCTCTTGGAGAAGGAGATTTGCAGTTTCAGTGCCTCCTCCTGAAATGAGATCTTATTTTGTATGTGCCTCTGCCCAGCCAGACATACCAGGCCAGAGAATTGAAAGAACAGGATGCTTCCCTTCCATGTAGGTCCTGCTTTAATGTCCTCCCTAAAATGGTTCCTGGGAACTGTCTGGGGTTGATGTGGGGGCTGTGAGCAGTCCCGAGCCCTGCAGCAGCCCCTGAGTGAGACAAGGAGCCCTCCCAGGGGCTGCTCCTTCCCCCCATCCCTGTCAGCAGTTCCCTGGGCCGGCTGAGCTGCCCCTGGCAGGCAGCAGAGTCCCTGCCTCAGCACAGCGCCCTGGGCTGCAGGACCCTGCTCTGCCCCACAGCCCTGGGCACCCCTGGCTGCACCTCCCGGCTCCACAGCTACTCCAAAGTGCCCCCCAACAGCCCCCTCCTCACACATCCCATCAGCTGGGGCTGGGCCAGCTTTAAGTGATGCTTCTGGAAGCTCCCCAGGGCAGTGGGCACAGCCCCAAGGCTGACAGAGCTCCAGGAGTGTTTGGATGATGCTCTGGGGCACAGGAGGGGACTCTTGGGGATGGGCCTGTGCAGGGCTGAGGGTTGGACTCCATGTTCCTTGGGGGTCCCTTCCAATCTGGCATATCCTGGGATTCTCTGACACCAGCTGGGCTGGTCCCAGTGCACGAGGAGCCTCATCCCCCAGAAAGAACTGTGGGTGCCCCCAATGTGGGGAGGGGTCCCAGCCCCACCCCAGCAGGCCTGGAAGAAGGGGGGACACCCTCCTGCAGGTGGGATGTGCATCAATTGTGGGTCCTCCACAAGTCACTTGTAACACTTCAGAATTGAGGATTAGAACCCTCCTCAGCCCCCAGTGGAGCCAGGGGGTCCCTGCAACCCCCAGAGTGAGGGGGGGACTCCCAAGAGCCATATAGAAGCCCTAAAAATTGGTTTAAAACAGCAGAATTTTTCTGTCAATTGGGTCATCTCATCCCCCCCGACTGAGAGAGGTTCAACTCAGCCCAAGAAAAAAAGGAAGGAAACCCTCAAAAGATATTCAAAGCCCCCTGAACTGATGCAAATCAGCAGGATCCCCTCAAAAAGAGCTCCCTGTGTCCCTTCCTGTGGGGCCCCACTCCAAGTGCTGATGTCACACATCCCCCACACTCCCTCACAGTACCCCCCTCAGGACAGGAGGGCACCCCAGAAGCTCCTGCAGTTTTTCCACACACCCCATCTCATGTTTCCCAAACCCCAACCCATTCCCCTCCAAGTCCCATCCAACACTCCCAATCCCCATCCAAGCCCTCCAATTTCAACTCACCCCTCCTGGGCTTGTAGTCCCACCTGTCCCATTGCTGACTCTCCACAGGTGGGTTCAATTTGGATTAAACCATTCTGGGATGGGATTGAGTCATTTCAAGTTGGCAGGGAGCCATTTTGGGGTGGGATTGAGGTGTTATGAGCTGACAGATCAATCCCTCTCAGATACTGGACTGCAAAATGATGGAGAAATGTCAGTCGGTCTGGACACCTCCAATTTTGGGGAAAACTCTCCCAAATCCCCACAGAACCCTGAAATCTTTTGGAATATCACTTTGAACCCCAAATTCGTGCCCCAGTTCCCAGGAAAATGGTGGAAATTCAGATGTCTGTTCAATTTCCTTATTTTAACTCCAATTTCAGGTGATTTGAAGGGATGAAGATGGATCAAATAAAATAAAAAAAAACCAAAAAATGAATCATGTGAATGTGCATGAGGTTGGGTTGGGTGCCCACAGAGAGGCAGAGCCACAGAGAACTGGAATTATGGAATTACTGAGTTTAGAAAACTCAATAATGGTGTTCTGAAACACCATTCAGGATTCCTTGAGGCCAGAAGAAGAACTAAGGGTATGGAGCAGGGGAGATTTTTAGATTCAAAAGTCAGCAAATCCCCCTTCCCAATGAATTTCCCACTTCAGTCTGGGTCCCCACATGTGATGGTTTTGACGTGGCAAAATACCAAGTAATCATTTCAGAGGCAAAGTCTTCTTTTCTGTCCCCAAAAACCAAAACACAGGACATAGTTCAGCAGAACAAGGTATATTAAACAGAAAATAAAATAGAAACCAAATAAAATACAAACTACACACTAAGAATAAAAGGTAGCAAGAACAAACAAGAAATAAATTTCAACTTCCCCAGTATCTTGGTCTCTCCCCAGGAACTCTGCAATGCCAACAAACTCCTTGCTCATCCGGAAAGAAGAAGAAGGAAAATCCCTCCTCCCTCTCTCCTATCTGAGATGATGTCAGAATATGGGATGCAATAGAGTTGGCCAGTAGGAGTCAGCTGGGCTGACCCAGCTCGAGTCAGTTGATTGTCCAAGCCTTGCTCTAAAAACTAAAGCCTAAACCTGGGCCTAACTAAACCCATGACACCATAGATGTTCCTCCCCCTGTGTTAATTCAAGTGCCCACAGAGAACCAGGAGGATGTGGAGACCACCAACCAGGGGTCTTCCAAATGTGGGTCACAAGGAATGTGGGTGATAGAGATGGAGCAGCAGATGAAGCTTTTCCCACAGTCGGGGCTTCCCTCACTGGTGGGTCCGTTGGTGTCCGGTCAAGTTCGAGCTGTGGGTAAAGCCCTTCCCACACTCGTCACACCTGTGGAGCCTCTCCCCGGTGTGGATACGCCGGTGGGTGACGAGGCTGTCATTGCGGTTGAGTCTCTTCCCGCAGTCGGTGCAGCAGAAGGGCCTCTCGTCTGTGTGTGTGCGCTGATGCACGAGGAGATGTGAGCTGGTCTGATACCTCTTCCCACACTGGGAACACTCAAACAGCCTTTCCCCAGTGTGGGTCATCCGGTGGACAATGAGCTCAGAGTTATGGGTGAAGCTCTGCCCACAATCCTCACACCTGTGAGGCCTCTACCCGCTGTGGAGGCGCCGGTGTCTGATGAGGCTGCAGTTCTGCCTGAAGCCCTTCCCGCAGTCGGTGCAGCAGAAGGGCCTCTCCTCGGTGTGTGTGCGCTGATGCAGGAGGAGATGTGAGCTGGTCCAACACCTCATCCCACGCTGGGAACACTCGTAGGGACGTTCCCCAGTGTGGATCATCTGGTGGCTGATCAGGTTGGAGCTGTGATTGAACCCCTTCCCACATTCCCTACACGTGTAAGGCCATTCCCCAGTGTGGATGTGCTGGTGCTGGATCAGGTTGAAGCTACTGCTGAATCCTTTCCCACATGCCAAGCACTTGTAACGCTTCTCTCTGCTCTGAAGCTGCTGCTGCACCCCCAGGTCAGAGCTCTGGTTGAAGCTCTGGCCATCTTTCCCACACTGGGTGGCTCTACCCTGCTCGGAGGACCCGAAACTCGGTTGAGATTTTCTCCTCCTGGGGCATCTCCGTGGCTTTTTCTCCTCGGTGACTTCCTGCTCTGTGGAGCTGTTCAAAGTGGCCTCTGCCACCAGGTTCTGCTGGGGGGATTTGTCCTCCATGCTCCCCGTGCTCAGCTTGGGGCCTGGGGCAGGAAGGAACAAGGACAGGGACGGAATTTGCCTCCGGCCCACAGGGAAGGCCAAGGAGATCCCCCCAAACCCGGCCCCGGCAGGACGGCGTCGGCAGCGGGGTTGTCCTGCAGCCGGGGCCATGCTGGGCTGGAAGATGCAGCACAAGGGGGGGCAAAGGGGCACTGACTTCCTCCTCACCTGCCTGGGGGGCCTGGGGCATCTTCCTTTTCCTCGCAGCCTCCTACGCCATTCCGACACACCTTCAGAAGGATAAATCCTGTTTTTTGGGGGAAAACGAGCTGTGAGTGCCTTGGGTTGGGTTGCCCAAGTCCCTCTCTAAAAGTCACTGGGCATCTTGTGTCCATAAAAACGTCCAGAACACCAAGATTTAGCTCAAGAAACCCCTCTCGGGAGCTTCTCCTCTCTGACCTCTCCCTTTTGGCATTCTGAGTGTCCCCCCTGTCTGGGCTGTTGGGGGTCTCCTGTGTGTTGGGGGTCCTCCCTCTCCAGGGTCCCCGCCCTCTCCAGGCTACCAGGGCCCCACAACCCCCTGCCCGGCCATTCCCGGCTTACCAGCCCTCACATCCCCCTTTCTTTGACTCCAGGACCACCCTGCCCTCCTTTTCCCTCTCATCCTGCCTTTCCCAGACTTCACACTCCCTTTGCCTTTCCTCTGCCATCTCCTGAACCCACCTTATTCTGGGCACAGGGACCACCTCCACCCCCAACCACCTCTCCCCACTCCCAGTCCTACCCTTCCTTACCTTGGGCCCCTCCTGATCCACCATTCCAAGGCACTGGGATGTCCCTGCCCCCCCTTATCCTACACCAACACCCCCTGGACCCCCTTTCCAGGCCATCCCACCTCTTCCAGTCCCTACACCCCCCTTTGCCTTGACTCTGGGACCCCCAGTGGCCCCACTCCTGCATTTCCCAGACCACACATCCTTTTTGGAACACTGGGGGACATCTCGAACCCTCTTTTCTGGCCATTCTGGGTTTTCCTACATCATAACCCACATCGAGGGCCCCTGTATCCCCCTTTCCTGGGCACAGGGGACCCCTGGGCTTCCCATCCTACTTCTTCAAGCAATTGCACCCCTTCTCTTGGCCATGGGACCCCCTGAAAACCCCCTTTCCCAGCTCTGTGTCCCCCCTGCACCCCCAACATTCAACCCCAAAAAAACCTGCCAGGAGTTCCCCTTCTCTGACCTCCCCACTTTGGGGTTCTGCAGGTTCCCCTCTCTGGGGTCCCCCAGTTTAGGGATACCAGAGGGGATTTGGGGCCCCGCAGTCCCTCCTCCCCTGACTCTCTGCTTGGGGTGTTGGTTCCCAAAGGGTCCCCTCTCTCCAGGATGCCGGGGGTCCCCAGGGTGCCCCCTCTCTGGGCTCTCCATTTCGGGGTCCCATGGGGGTCCCTGAGCACCCTGAACAGAGAGTCATGGCAGAAAGGACCCCTGGGACCCTCAGCATTCCTTGGAGGGATCCTGGAGAGGAGGGAATCAAAGAAACTCAATGGGTTCAGATCACAGAGTGGGGGACCCCTGAAATTCCCGGGATCTCCAGCAGCCTGGAAAAGGCAGAACCCCAGAGAGGGGCCCCAAAACACAAGGCACCCCACACAGTCTGTTCAGGGGGGACCCCCAGCACCCAAAGCACAGAGAACACAGAGAGCAAATTTGGAAATGAAATTTGGAAGTGAATCTTGGGGCTTTGAATTTCTTTGGCCTTAGTCTGCATATTTTGTGTGTTTTTTTGCCCAGTCTTGATGGTTTGGGGTTTTAGGGGATCTGTGCCAGGCACCCCCATTTGAGGGCATGGGAAGATCCCAGGATTTTCCAGCATCCAGGGATGCTCCCCAAGCAAAGCCCCTTTGGGGGTGACTCCCTTTGTTTCCCACACTGTGGTTGCCCATCACTTGTTCACACCATTCCCTTTTCCAAGAACATCATCCCCAATTTCCCCCTTTCAGCTTCTAGAAAAAAAGATGTGCTGGTTTAAAGGTGAACCAGCAGGGGAAATGAACTCACCACGAGAGAAATTATAAGTCAGAGCTAAAATTTAATAATAATATTACAATAACAACACTGACACACAAGGGAAATTGCTTTCAACTCACAAAACCCCAGCAGTATAACCCAGTGTCCTGGGGCACAAACCCAAGGGGGTTTGTTTGCCCTTGTGCTGAGACCCCTGTGGTTCCCCCAAGTCCAGAGCAAAAGGAAAAGAAAAACCTGTTGGTGCAGGCAAGGGCTGTGGTCTGGGCGAGAGCGGGGATCTCCTCCTGTCAAGGTCCTGCTGCTGCTCTGGATCCGATGAGAGGTTCCTGAGGTCTTCTTACCCACCACTTATGTACCCTCAGGGAGCACTCAGTCCCTCCCCCTGGGCGGGGACTCACACAATGGGTGATTAACTCTGGGAGCCAGGGGGTGTTGAGCTGTTGATGGCCCATTAGCAGCTCCGCCCCCCTCAGGCTGGGTGTGAAGGTGATAGTGGCTCCCTGGGCAGCTGGTGTAATGGCCCATTGACCTTGGGGAATGACTAGAGGGGGTAGAATACACAGCTTTGATCACCCCCACACAGGGTTAGCTGGTCCCTCCTGCTGAACTAGGACATTATCCACCCCTTATTCTACTCCATCTAGTCATTCCCAAATTAATCCCCTTTTTACCTATACATATATATACACATATATACAATGAAACATTACAAACTCTTCTCGCTCAAAATTAGGTCCCCTTGTGGTACACAACGTGTTTCTCCATCTTTTTGCATTACCCACCAAGTACAACCAGGTCCTTGAGCAAAGACAATCCCTCGGATGGGTTTGCCTTTGTTTGAGGTGGGACTCACCCAAACAGTCTTTCCTAACATACCTCTCATATGGACCACAGGGACTTTATCTCCATCTACAGTATTCAAGAGTTCTGATTGGGCAGGGCCAGCTCGATTGATGGAGCCCCGGGTGTTGACCAACCAGGTGGCCTTTGCCAAATGCAGCTCCCAGTGTTTAAAAGTTCCCCCATCCAATGCCTTCAAGGTTGTTTTCAGCAGTCCATTACATCGCTCAACTTTCCCGACAGCTGGAGCATGGTAGGGGATATGATACACCCACTCAATGCCGTGCTCTCTGGCCCAGGTGTCTATGAGGCTGTTCTTGAAGTGGGTGCTGTTGTCAGACTCTATTCTCTCTGGGGTGCCATGTCTCCACAGGACTTGTTTCTCAAGGCCCAGGATGGTATTCCGGGCAGTGGCGTGAGATACGGGGTATGTCTCCAGCCATCCAGTGGTTGCCTCTACCATGGTCAGCACGTAGCGCTTGCCTTGGCGTGTTTGGGGAAGTGTGATGTAGTCAACTTGCCAGGCTTCCCCATACCTGTATTCGACCACCGTCCACCATACCATAGAGGCTTCACCCGCTTGGCCTGCTTGATGGCAGCACATGTGTCACAGTCGTGGATAACCTGTGAGACACTGTCCATGGTTAGATCCACCCCTCGGTCACGAGCCCATCTGTATGTTTCATCTCTGCCCTGATGACCAGAGGCATCATGGGCCCATCGGGCTAGAAACAATTCACCTTTATGCTGCCAATCCAGATCTACCTGAGAGACTTCAATCCTGGCAGCTCGATCCACCTGCTCGTTGTTACGATGCTCCTCATTAGCCCGGCTCTTGGGTACATGAGCATCTACGTGATGGACCTTCACACTCAGCTTCTCTACCCGGGCAGCAATGTCCTGCCACATCTCAGCCGCCCAGATGGGTTTCCCTTTGCGCTGCCAGCCGGCCTTTCTCCAACGCTCCAGCCATCCCCACAGAGCATTGGCCACCATCCACGAGTCAGTGTAAAGGTAGAGTCTTGGCCACTTCTCTCGTTCAGCGATATCCAAAGCCAGCTGAACAGCTTTCAGCTCTGCAACATGACTTGATCCACCTTGTCCTTCAGTCGCTTCTGCAACTCGACGTGTAGGACTCCATACAGCTGCTTTCCATTTCCGGCTTGTCCCTACAACGCGGCAAGAGCCATCTGTGAAGAGAGCATATCGCTTCTCCTCTTCTGGTAGCTGGTTATATGGTGGGGCCTCCTCAGCTCGTGTCACCTGCTCCTCTTCTTCTTCAGAGGACAATCCGAAACTCTCACCTTCCGGACAGTTAGTGATGATTTCCAAAATCCCAGGGCGATTAGGATTCCCTATCCAGGTTCGCTGCATGATCAGAGCAATCCACTTACTCCATGTGGCATCAGTGGCGTGATGGGTAGAAGGAGCTTTTCCTTTGAACATCCAGCCGAACACTGGTAGTCGGGGTGCCAGGATGAGCTGTGCCTCAGTGCCAATCACTTTTGAGGCGGCTCGAACTCCTTCATAAGCTGCCAGGATCTCTTTCTCAGTTGGGGTGTAGCTGGCCTCAGATCCTTTGTATCCCCGACTCCAGAATCCCAGCGGTCGTCCTCGAGTCTCCTCAGGTACTTTCTGCCAGAGGCTCCAGGATGGGCCATTCTCCCCGGCTGCAGTGTAGAGCACATTCTTCACATCCTGTCCTGTCCTGACTGGCCCAAGGGCTACTGCATGGGTAATCTCCTGTTTAATCTGCTCAAAGGCTTGTTGTTGTTCAGGGCCCCACTGGAAATCATTTTTCTTCCGTGTCACAAGGTAGAGAGGGCTTACAATCTGACTGTACTCAGGGATATGCATCCTCCAAAAGCCCACGGCGCCTAGGAAAGCCTGAGTTTCCTTCTTGCTGGTCGGTGGGGACATAGCTGCTATTTTGTTGATCACCTCTGTTGGAATCTGACGACGCCCGTCTTGCCACTTCACTCCTAGGAACTGAATTTCCTGAGCAGGTCCCTTGACCTTACTTCGTTTAATGGCAAAACCAGCTCTTAGGAGAATCTGGATTATCTTCTTTCCTTTCTCAAAAACTTCCCCTGCTGTGTTCCCCCATACAATGATGTCATCGATGTACTGTAGATGTTCTGGAGCCTCACCCTTTTCCAATGCAGTCTGGATCAGTCCATGGCAAATGGTGGGACTGTGTTTCCACCCCTGGGGCAGTCGATTCCAGGTGTACTGCACCCCCTTCCAGGTGAAAGCGAACTGCGGCCTGCACTCTGCTGCCAACGGAATGGAGAAAAAGGCATTGGCAATGTCGATGGTGGCACCACTTGGCTGCCTTGGACTCCAGCTCATACTGAAGCTCCAGCATGTCCGGCACAGCGGCACTTAGGGGGGGTGTGACCTCATTGAGACCACGGTAATCCACCGTCAGCCTCCACTCTCCACTGGACTTTCGTACTGGCCATATGGGGCTATTAAAGGGTGAGTGAGTCTTGCTGACCACCCCTTGGCTCTCCAGCTCTCATCTTGTGTATGGGGGTCACAGAGTCTCAGTCAGTGCGGTATTGCCGACGGTGCACTGTGGCTGTGGCCAGCGGTACCAATTGTTCTTCAACTTTCAGCAGTCCCACAGCAGAAGGGTCCTCTGAGAGGCCAGGCAAGGTGCTCAGCTGTCTGATTTCCTCTGTCTCCACAGCAGCTATGCCAAAGGCCCAACGCAGTCCCTTTGGGTCTTTGAAATATCCATTCCTCAGGTAGTCTATGCCAAGGATACATGGGGCTTCTGGACCAGTCACAATGGGGTGTCTATGCCATTCCTTGCCAGTCAAGCTGACTTCAGCTTCCAGTACAGTCAGCTGTTGGGATCCCCCTGTTACCCCAGAAATAGAGATGGATTCTGCCCCGACGTATCCTGATGGCATCAACGTGCATTGTGCACCAGTGTCCACTAAAGCTTTGTATTTCTGTGGGTCTGATGAGCCAGGCCACCAAATCCACACAGTCCAATAAACCCGATTGTCCCTCTCCTCTACCTGGCTAGAGGCAGGGCCCCCCTAGTTCTGGTCATGGTATTCACTGCGCTCTCCCTGTGAATATGACCGGGAGGTTCCTTCAAGAGGATCAGTGTCCTAGTTCAGCAGGAGGGACCAGCTAACCCTGTGTGGGGGTGATCAAAGCTGTGTATTCTACCCCCTCTATTCATTCCCCAAGGACAATAGGCCATTAGCAGCAGCTGCCCAGGGAGCCATTATCACCTTCACACCCAGCCTGAGGGGGGCGGAGCTGCTAATGGGCCATCAACAGCTCAACACCCCCTGGCTCTCAGAGTCAATCACCCATTGTGTGAGTCCCCGCCCAGGGGGAGGGACTGAGTGCTCCCGGAGGGTACATAAGTGGTGGGTAAGAAGACCTCGGGGACTTCTCGTTGGATCCAGAGCAGCAGCAGGACCTCGACAGCAGGGGATCACCGCTCTCGCCCAGACCACAGCCCTCGCCTGCACCAACAGGTTTTTCTTTTTCCTTTTGCTCTGGACTTGGGGGAGCCACAGGGGTCTCAGCACAAGGGCAAACAAACCCCCTTGGGTTTGTGCCCCAGGACACTGGGTTATACTGCTGGGGTATTGTGAGTTGAAAGCAATTTCCCTTGTGTGTCAGTGTTGTTATAATAATATTATTATTAAATTTTACCTCTGACTTATAATCTCTCTCGTGGTGAGTTCATTTTCCCTTGCTGGTTCACCTTTAAACCAGCACATCTTTTGGCGCCCAACGTGGGGCACGAGAGAGAAGTCAGAACTACAATTTCATTTTGTGTATTTGGGTACAGAAACTCCCTGACTACCATGTTGCTTGATGTATTCATGTGGATGGTGTATCTGGGCCTGTTCATATTTCGACACATGGGGAACCATGTGCCTGTTTTGATGCTCTCTTTAATACCAGGGAGAAGGATCAAAATTGCTTTATTAATATACTATGTTTATGTTGTCATAACATCAGAAGCAATGAATTTCATTGTGAATGTATATTCAGTCTGGTGTGCCTGTCCTGGTTTGGGTTGTTATCTCTGGGGTCTCATTAAAAATAGCACCCAGACTGTGGGGAAAACAGGCGGAGATGGTTACTTCCACCTTTTCGCCTCTGCTACAACAATCATTGAAAATATTGAGCTTCCTTTTGATGTTAGGGACAGCATAATCCTATTGTTAGTGCTGTTAGTGTTGCTTTGTCTCCTCTGTACTGTATACACCATGTTTAGGGTCAGAACTGGGCTCTCTAAGGAGACTTGCTGGAGGCCTGCCCTGGGAGCGGATGATGTTGAGTGGCTCGGGAAGTGGGAAGATATGGGCCAGTATTTGGAGACCTTCTCTCCCCAAATGATCTGGAAATTCACCCCGGAACAACTGCAGGACCCTGCCAAAATGCTAAGCTATGTGAAAGGAAGATGCTCTGGTAGTCCCAGAGATGTGCAGCTCACAGCAACCTGCTGGGCCCTGGCCACTGCCTACCGCACACTGCTTGGTGTGGTACAGCATCATCAGGAGGAGGAGAAAAGGAGCAAATCCACAGGCACCATGTCCACCCAAACCACGGCTGAGCCAGAGAGGAAGAGAGATACATCAACTAGCGCCATGTCCACCCAAACCATGACTGAGCCAGAGAGGAAGAGAGATACATCAACTAGCGCCATGTCCACCCAGACCATGACTGAGCCAGAAGGACAACAGAAACCGATAGCAGTTGCCCCTGTCCAGAAAAGAAAATCAAAGACCAAATCAGTTCGTATAGTGCATGACGAGGAAGAGTCAGGACCTTCATCTCAAGCAGAAGAAATGGAGCCAGAAATAATCACCCGGTCCCTATCCCTGGGAGAGCTGCGTGAGCTCCGGAGAGAGTTCACACGACAGGCAAATGAGTCCATCTTGACCTGGCTACTTCGAATCTGGGATGCTGCAGCCAATGATACAATTCTAGATGGGAGTGAGGCAAGGCAGCTGGGATCCCTGTCTCGAGATGTTGTCATTGATCAGGGCATTGGAAAGAGACAGGAAACTCTCAGCCTCTGGCGGCGACTGTTGTCAAGCGTGAGGGAGAGTTATCTTTGTAAGGAGGACCTCCACGTACAGCAAGGACAGTGGAACACGATGGAACAAGGTATCCGGTGCTTAAGGGAATTAGCTGTACTGGAGATAATCTTTTCAGAGGATGAGAGATTCCCTAAAAGTCCAGATGGTGTCCAGTGCACATCCCAGATGTGGTTAAAATTTGCACGACTTGGGCCAGAAATGTATTCTCGCTACCTTGCAACATTGCAGTGGAGAGAGGGAGAAGACAAGGTGGGTGCACTGGTCAGCAAACTCAGGATTTTTGAAGACACTGTCACTGCTCCATTACGAGCCCACGTCTCAGCTGTGGAAACAAAACTGGCTGAACTGGAAGAGAAGATTAAGTAAGGACTCTTCCATATCTCTCCAGAACAAACAAGAGTCTCCGCCATCAGAAGCAGGCGTCTTCCAGCTAAGGAGAAAGGGTACACTCCACGCGGCAATCTGTGGTTTTACCTCCATGAGCATGGAGAAGATATGAGAAAGTGGGATGGGAAACCCACCTCTTCCTTAGCAGCTCGGGTACGTGAATTGCAAAGAGGCACAACTAACACAGGGAATTCTTCAAGGTTGAAGGCTGCTCCGGTCTCTCGTGGGCAAGGCTCCAGACAGTATAGGAATGATGATGTTATGCCCGATCCTCTTGAAGGAACCTCCCGGTCATATTCACAGGGAGAGCGCAGTGAATACCATGACCAGAACTAGGGGGGCCCTGCCTCTAGCCAGGTAGAGGAGAGGGACAATCGGGTTTATTGGACTGTGTGGATTCGGTGGCCTGGCTCATCAGACCCACAGAAATACAAAGCTTTAGTGGACACTGGTGCACAATGCACGTTGATGCCATCAGGATACGTCGGGGCAGAATCCATCTCTATTTCTGGGGTAACAGGGGGATCCCAACAGCTGACTGTACTGGAAGCTGAAGTAAGCTTGACTGGCAAGGAATGGCATAGACACCCCATTGTGACTGGTCCAGAAGCCCCATGTATCCTTGGCATAGACTACCTGAGGAATGGATATTTCAAAGACCCAAAGGGACTGCGTTGGGCCTTTGGCATAGCTGCTGTGGAGACAGAGGAAATCAGACAGCTGAGCACCTTGCCTGGCCTCTCAGAGGACCCTTCTGCTGTAGGACTGCTGAAAGTTGAAGAACAATTGGTACCGCTGGCCACAGCCACAGTGCACCGTCGGCAATACCGCACTGACCGAGACTCTGTGACCCCCATACACAAGATGATTCGTGAGCTGGAGAGCCAAGGGGTGGTCAGCAAGACTCACTCACCCTTTAATAGCCCCATATGGCCAGTACGAAAGTCCAGTGGAGAGTGGAGGCTGACGGTGGATTACCGTGGTCTCAATGAGGTCACACCCCCCCTGAGTGCCGCTGTGCCGGACATTCTGGAGCTTCAGTATGAGCTGGAGTCCAAGGCAGCCAAGTGGTGCCACCATCGACATTGCCAATGCCTTTTTCTCCATTCCGTTGGCAGCAGAGTGCAGGCCGCAGTTCGCTTTCACCTGGAAGGGGGTGCAGTACACCTGGAATCGACTGCCCCAGGGGTGGAAACACAGTCCCACCATTTGCCATGGACTGATCCAGACTGCATTGGAAAAGGGTGAGGCTCCAGAACATCTACAGTACATCGATGACATCATTGTATGGGGGAACACAGCAGGGGAGGTTTTTGAGAAAGGAAAGAAGATAATCCAGATTCTCCTAAGAGCTGGTTTTGCCATTAAACGAAGTAAGGTCAAGGGACCTGCTCAGGAAATTCAGTTCCTAGGAGTGAAGTGGCAAGACGGGCGTCGTCAGATTCCAACAGAGGTGATCAACAAAATAGCAGCTATGTCCCCACCGACCAGCAAGAAGGAAACTCAGGCTTTCCTAGGCGCCGTGGGCTTTTGGAGGATGCATATCCCTGAGTACAGTCAGATTGTAAGCCCTCTCTACCTTGTGACACGGAAGAAAAATGATTTCCAGTGGGGCCCTGAACAACAACAAGCCTTTGAGCAGATTAAACAGGAGATTACCCATGCAGTAGCCCTTGGGCCAGTCAGGACAGGACAGGATGTGAAGAATGTGCTCTACACTGCAGCCGGGGAGAATGGCCCATCCTGGAGCCTCTGGCAGAAAGTACCTGAGGAGACTCGAGGACGACCGCTGGGATTCTGGAGTCGGGGATACAAAGGATCTGAGGCCAGCTACACCCCAACTGAGAAAGAGATCCTGGCAGCTTATGAAGGAGTTCGAGCCGCCTCAGAAATGATTGGCACTGAGGCACAGCTCATCCTGGCACCCCGACTACCAGTGTTGGGCTGGATGTTCAAAGGTAAAGCTCCTTCTACCCATCACGCCACTGATGCCACATGGAGTAAGTGGATCGCTCTGATCACGCAGCGAACCCGGATAGGGAATCCTAATCGCCCTGGGATTTTGGAAATCATCACCAACTGGCCGGAAGGTGAGAGTTTCGGATTGTCCTCTGAAGAAGAAGAGGAGCAGGTGACACGAGCTGAGGAGGCCCCACCATATAACCAGCTACCAGAAGAGGAGAAGCGATATGCTCTCTTCACAGATGGCTCTTGCCGCGTTGTAGGGACAAGCCGGAAATGGAAAGCAGCTGTATGGAGTCCTACACGTCGAGTTGCAGAAGCGACTGAAGGACAAGGCGGATCAAGTCAGGTTGCAGAGCTGAAAGCTGTTCAGCTGGCTTTGGATATCGCTGAACGAGAGAAGTGGCCAAGACTCTACCTTTACACTGACTCGTGGATGGTGGCCAATGCTCTGTGGGGATGGCTGGAGCGCTGGAGAAAGGCCGGCTGGCAGCGCAAAGGAAAACCCATCTGGGCGGCTGAGATGTGGCAGGACATCGCTGCCCGGGTAGAGAAGCTGAGTGTGAAGGTCCGTCACGTAGATGCTCATGTACCCAAGAGCCGGGCTAATGAGGAGCATCGTAACAACGAGCAGGTGGATCGAGCTGCCAGGATTGAAGTCTCTCAGGTAGATCTGGATTGGCAGCATAAAGGTGAATTGTTTCTAGCCCGATGGGCCCATGATGCCTCTGGTCATCAAGGCAGAGATGCGACATACAGATGGGCTCGTGACCGAGGGGTGGATCTAACCATGGACAGTGTCTCACAGGTTATCCATGACTGTGACACATGTGCTGCCATCAAGCAGGCCAAGCGGGTGAAGCCTCTATGGTATGGTGGACGGTGGTCGAAATACAGGTATGGGGAAGCCTGGCAAGTTGATTACATCACACTTCCCCAAACACGCCAAGGCAAGCGCTATGTGCTGACCATGGTAGAGGCAACCACTGGATGGCTGGAGACATACCCCGTATCTCACGCCACTGCCCGGAATACCATCCTGGGCCTTGAGAAACAAGTCCTGTGGAGACACGGCACCCCAGAGAGAATAGAGTCTGACAACGGCACCCACTTCAAGAACAGCCTCATAGACACCTGGGCCAGAGAGCACGGCATTGAGTGGGTGTATCATATCCCCTACCATGCTCCAGCTGCCGGGAAAGTTGAGCGATGTAATGGACTGCTGAAAACAACCTTGAAGGCATTGGATGGGGGAACTTTCAAACACTGGGAGCTGCATTTGGCAAAGGCCACCTGGTTGGTCAACACTCGGGGCTCCATCAATCGAGCTGGCCCTGCCCAATCAGAACTCTTGAATACTGTAGATGGAGATAAAGTCCCTGTGGTCCATATGAGAGGTATGTTAGGAAAGACTGTTTGGGTGAGTCCCACCACAAACAAAGGCAAACCCATCAGAGGGATTGTCTTTGCTCAAGGACCTGGTTGCACTTGGTGGGTAATGCAAAAAGATGGAGAAACACGTTGTGTACCACAAGGGGACCTAATTTTGAGCGAGAAGAGTTTGTAATGTTTCATTGCATATATGTATATATATATATGTATAGGTAAAAAGGGGATTAATTTGGGAATGACTAGATGGAGTAGAATAAGGGGTGGATAATGTCCTAGTTCAGCAGGAGGGACCAGCTAACCCTGTGTGGGGGTGATCAAAGCTGTGTATTCTACCCCCTCTATTCATTCCCCAAGGACAATGGGCCATTAGCAGCAGCTGCCCAGGGAGCCATTATCACCTTCACACCCAGCCTGAGGGGGGCGGAGCTGCTAATGGGCCATCAACAGCTCAACACCCCCTGGCTCCCAGAGTCAATCACCCATTGTGTGAGTCCCCGCCCAGGGGGAGGGACTGAGTGCTCCCGGAGGGTACATAAGTGGTGGGTAAGAAGACCTCGGGGACTTCTCGTCGGATCCAGAGCAGCAGCAGGACCTCGACAGCAGGAGATCCCCGCTCTCGCCCAGACCACAGCCCTCGCCTGCACCAACAGGTTTTTCTTTTTCCTTTTGCTCTGGACTTGGGGGAGCCACAGGGGTCTCAGCACAAGGGCAAACAAACCCCCTTGGGTTTGTGCCCCAGGACACTGGGTTATACTGCTGGGGTATTGTGAGTTGAAAGCAATTTCCCTTGTGTGTCAGTGTTGTTATAATAATATTATTATTAAATTTTACCTCTGACTTATAATCTCTCTCGTGGTGAGTTCATTTTCCCTTGCTGGTTCACCTTCAAACCAGCACAATCAGGCATAACATCATCATTCCTATACTGTCTGGAGCCTTGCCCACAAGAGACCGGAGCAGCCTTCAACCTTGAAGAATTCCCTATGTTAGTTGTGCCTCTTTGCAATTCACGTACCCGAGCTGCTAAGGAAGAGGTGGGTTTCCCATCCCACTTCCTCATATCTTCTCCATGCTCATGGAGGTAAAACCACAGATTGCCGCGTGGAGTGTACCCTTTCTCCTTAGCTGGAAGACGCCTGCTTCTGATGGCAGAGACTCTCGTTTGTTCTGGAGAGATATGGAAGAGTCCTTACTTAATCTTCTCTTCCAGTTCAGCCAGTTTTGTTTCCACAGCTGAGACGTGGGCTCGTAATGGAGCAGTGACAGTGTCTTCATAAATCCTGAGTTTGCTGACCAGTGCACCCACCTTGTCTTCTCCCTCTCTCCACTGCAATGTTGCAAGGTAGCGAGAATACATTTCTGGCCCAAGTCGTGCAAATTTTAACCACATCTGGGATGTGCACTGGACACCATCTGGACTTTTAGGGAATCTCTCATCCTCTGAAAAGATTATCTCCAGTACGGCTAATTCCCTTAAGCACCGGATACCTTGTTCCATCGTGTTCCACTGTCCTTGCTGTACGTGGAGGTCCTCCTTACAAAGATATCTCTCCCTCACGCTTGACAACAGTCGTCGCCAGAGGCTGAGAGTTTCCTGTCTCTTTCCAGTGCCCTGATCAATGACAACATCTCGAGAAAGGGATCCCAGCTGCCTCGCCTCACTCCCATCTAGAATTGTATCATTGGCTGCAGCATCCCAGATTCGAAGTAGCCAGGTCAAGATGGACTCATTTGCCTGTTGTGTGAACTCTCTCCGGAGCTCACGCAGCTCTCCCAGGGATAGGGACCGGGTGATTATTTCTGGCTCCATTTCTTCTGCTTGAGATGAAGGTCCTGACTCTTCCTCGTCATGCGCTATACGAACTGATTTGGTCTTTGATTTTCTTTTCTGGACAGGGGCAACTGCTATCGGTTTCTGTTGTCCTTCTGGCTCCTCCATGGTTTGTGTGGACATGGTGCTGGTTGAATTGTTTCCCTTTCTCTCTGGCTCAGCTGTGGTTTGTGTGGGCATGGTGCTGGTTGATGTGTCTCTTCTCTCTGACTCAGCTATGGTTTGGGTGGACATGGTGCTGGTTGATGTATCTCTCTTCCTCTCTGGCTCAGTCATGGTCTGGGTGGACATGGTGCTGGTTGATGTATCTCTCTTCCTCTCTGGCTCAGCCGTGGTCTGGGTGGACATGCTGCTGGTTGATGTATCTCTCTTCCTCTCTGGCTCAGCCGTGGTTTGGATGGACATCGTGCCTGTGGATTTGCTCCTTTTCTCCTCCTCCTGATGATGCTGTACCACACCAAGCAGTGTGCGGTAGGCAGTGGCCAGGGCCCAGCAGGTTGCTGTGAGCTGCACATCTCTGGGACTACCAGAGCATCTTCCTTTCACATAGCTTAGTATTTTGGCAGGGTCCTGCAGTTGTTCCGGGGTGAATTTCCAGATCATTTGGGGAGAGAAGGTCTCCAAATACTGGCCCATATCTTCCCACTTCCCGTGCCACTCAACATCATCCGCTCCCAGGGCAGGCCTCCAGCAAGTCTCCT
The DNA here is from genome assembly GCF_047495875.1 of Pithys albifrons albifrons. Classification (NCBI taxonomy): domain Eukaryota; kingdom Metazoa; phylum Chordata; class Aves; order Passeriformes; family Thamnophilidae; genus Pithys; species Pithys albifrons. The sequence goes on from NC_092491.1 coordinate 1,501,959, forward strand.
TAGAAAGCCCAGTTCTGACCCTAAACATGGTGTATACAGTACAGAGGAGACAAAGCAACACTAACAGCCCTAACAGTAGGATTATGCTGTCCCTAACATCAAAAGGAAGCTCAATATTTTCAATGATTGTTGTAGCAGAGGTGAAAAGGTGGAAGTAACCATCTCCGCCTGTTTTCCCCACAGTCTGGGTGCTATTTTTAATGAGACCCCAGAGGTAACAACCCAATCCAGGACAGGCACACCAGACTGAATATACATTCACAATGAAATTCATTGCTTCTGATGTTATGACAACATAAACATAGTATATTAATAAAGCAATTTTGATCCTTCTCCCTGGTATTAAAGAGAGCATCAATAGGCACATGGTTCCCCATGTGTCGAAATATGAACAGGCCGAGATACACCATCCACATGAATACATCAAGCAACATGGTAGTCAGGGAGTTGCTGTATCCAAATACACAAAATGAAATTGTAATTCTGACTTCTCTCTCGTGGCCCCACGTTGGGCGCCAAAAGATGTGCTGGTTTAAAGGTGAACCAGCAGGGGAAATGAACTCACCACGAGAGAGATTATAAGTCAGAGGTAAAATTTAATAATAATATTATTATAACAACACTGACACACAAGGGAAATTGCTTTCAACTCACAAAACCCCAGCAGTATAACCCAGTGTCCTGGGGCACAAACCCAAGGGGGTTTGTTTGCCCTTGTGCTGAGACCCCTGTGGTTCCCCCAAGTCCAGAGCAAAAGGAAAAGAAAAACCTGTTGGTGCAGGCGAGGGCTGTGGTCTGGGCGAGAGCGGGGATCTCCTCCTGTCAAGGTCCTGCTGCTGCTCTGGATCTGACGAGAGGTTCCTGGGGTCTTCTTACCCACCACTTATGTACCCTCAGGGAGCACCCAGTCCCTCCCCCTGGGCGGGGACTCACACAATGGGTGATTAACTCTGGAGCCAGGGGGTGTTGAGCTGTTGATGGCCCATTAGCAGCTCTGCCTCCTTCAGGCTGGGTGTGAAGGTGATAGTGGCTCCCTGGGCAGCTGGTGCTAATGGCCCATTGACCTTGGGGAATGAATAGAGGGGGGAGAATACACAGCTTTGATCACCCCCACACAGGGTTAGCTGGTCCCTCCTGCTGAACCTTTTCCCTGGGAGAAATCTTCATCGGCCTCGAATTCTGGGATGAGAAACGGCACATTCCTGGACCCGCAAGTGGCACGCACCGTCGAGCTTTGCGCCCAGGTTCAAGGAGGCAAACCTGGCCTCTCAGGTGCCTGTGATAGGGCCCGATTTCACCTAGAACATGAACAATCGCTTTCTGTCCTGGCACCTTTTCCCTGGGAGGAATCTTCATCGGTCTGGAATTCTGGAATGAGAAACGGCAATTTCCCAGACCCTCACGTAGCACACATGGTCGAACTTTGCGCCCAGGGTATAGGAGGCAACCTTGGGCTCTCAGGTGCTAAAGATGGGGCGCCATTACCATTACAAAATACACAATGGCTTTGTCTCCTGGCACCTTTTCCCTCTGAGGAATCATCATAGGTCTGGAATTCTGGCCTGAAATTGGCACTTTCTGGGACCCGCACGTGGAACGCTCCGTCGAGCTTTGCACCCAGGGAAAAGGTGGGAGCCTTGGGCATTCAGGTGCCAATGATGGGGCACCATTGACCCTAGAAAAGGACAATTCGATTTCTGACCTGGCACCTTTTCCCTGGGAGGTATCTTTGTCCGTCTGGAATTCTGGGCTGAAAATTGCCCTTCTCCGGACCCGCAAGTGGCATGCGCCGTCGACATTTGCGCCCAGGGAAAAGGTGGCAGCCTTGGGCTCGAAGGTGCCAATGATGGGGCCCCATTAAGCCTAGAAAAGGAGAAATCGGTTCCTGTCCTGGAACCTTTTCCAGGGAGGAATCTTCATCGGTCTGGAATTCTGGAATGAGAAACGGCCTTTTCCCGGACCCTCACGTATCACGCACCGTTGAGATTGCACCCAGGTTAAAGGAGGCAAACTTGGACTCTCAGGTGCCTGTGACGGGGCCCGATTTCGCCTAGAAATGAAACAATCACTTTCTGTCCTGGCACCTTTTCCCTGGGAGGAATATTCATCCGTCTCGAATTCTGGGCTAAAAAGTGGCACTTTCCCAGACAAGAAAGTGGCACGCACCCTCGTCATTTGCGCCCAGGGAAAAGGTGGGTTCAAAAATGGCACTGCCCCAAACCTGCACGAGGTACACACCATCGAGCTTTGTGTCCAAGGAAAAGGTGGCAGCCTTGGGCTCTCAGGTGCCAATCATGGGGCCCCATTACCATTACAAAAAGCACAATGGCTTTCTGTCCTGACACATTTTCCCTAGGAGGAATCTTCATCGGCTTAGAATTCTGGGCTGAAAACGGCTCTTTCCCTTACCCGCACGTGGCACGCACAGTCGAGCTTTGCGCCCAGGGAAGAGGTGGCAGCCTTGGGCTCTCAGGTGCCAATGATGGGGCCCCATTAACCTTAGAAAAGGCAAAATCACTTTCTGTCCTGGCACTTTTCCGAGGGAGAAATCTTCGCTGGCCTGGAATTCTGGGATGAGAAATGGCACATTCCCAGACCCGCAAGTGGCACGTGCCATAGACATTTGCGTCCAGGGAAAAGGTGGCAGCCTTGGGCTCTCAGGTGCCAAGGATGGTGCCCCATTACCCCTAGAAAGGGCACAATGGCTTTCTGTCCTGGCACCTTTCCCAGGGAGGAATCATCTTCCGTCTGGAATTTTGGGCTGAAAAACGGCCCTTTCCCAGACCCGCACAGCGTACGAACCGTCGAGGTTTCCGCCCAGGGAAAAGGTGGCAGCCTTGGGCTCTCAGGTGCCAGTGATGGGGCCCCATTACCTTTACAAAATACACAATGGCTTTGTGTCCTGGCACCTTTTTCCTCTGAGTAATCTTCATTGGTCTGGAATTCGGGGCTTAAAAATGGTACTTTCCCGGACACGCACGTAGCACGCGCTGTCGAGCTTTCCCCCAGGGTAAAGGAGGCAGCCTTTGGCTCTCAGGTGCCAATGATGGTACCCTATTTCCCCGTAGAGAAAGCACAATGGCTTTGTGTCCTGGCACATTTTACCTGGGAGGATTCTTCGTCCGTCTGGAATTCTAGGGTGGAAAAACGGCACTTTCCCGGACCTGCACATGGCACGCCCCGTCGTGCTTTGCGCCCAGGGAAAAGGTGGCAGCCTTGGGCTCTCAGGTGCTAGTTTTGGGGCCCCATTACCCTAGAAAAGGCACAATCGCTTTCTGTCCTGGCACCTTATCTCAGGGAGACATCTTCGTCGTCCTGGAATTATGGGCTGAAAAACGGCACTTCCCCAGACACGCAAGTGGCACGTGCCTTCAAGTTTTGCGCCCAGGGAAAAGGTGGCAGCCTTTGGCTCTCAGGTGCCAATCATGGGGCCCCATTAACCGTAGAAAAAGAGAAATCGATTCCTGTCCTGGCACCTTTTCCCAGGGAGGAATCTTCATTGGTCTGGAATTCTGGAATGAGAAACGGCAATTTCCCGGACCCTCACGTAGCACGCACCATCGAGCTTTGTGCCCAGGGAAAAGTAGGCAAACTTGGGCTCTCAGGTGCCTGTGACGGGGCCCGATTTCCCCTAGAAAAGGCACAATGGCTTTCTGTCCTGGCACCTTTTCCCTGGGAGTAATCGTCTTCCTTCTGGAATTCTGGGTTTGAAAAACGGCACTTTCCCGGATCCGCACAAAGTACACACCGTCGAGCTTTGCACCCAGGGAAAAGGTGGCAAACTTGGGCTCTCAGCTGCCAATGATGGGGCCACATTACTTCTAGAAAATGCACAGTGGCTTTCTGTCCTGGCACCTTTTCCCAGAAAGGCATCTTCGTCCGTCTGGAATAGTAGGCTGAAAAACAGCACTTTCCCTGTCACGCACGTAGCTTTCACTGTTGAGTTTTTTGCCCAGGGAAAAGGTGGCAGCCTTGGGCTCTCAGGTGCCAGTGATGGCGCCCCATTACACCTAGAAAAGGCACAATGGCTTTCTGTCCTTACACCTTTTCCCTGGGAGGAATCTTTCTCCGTCTGTAATTTTGGGCTGAAAAACGGAACTTTCCCGGACCCGCAAGTGGCACACACCGTCTAGCTTTGCACCCAGGGTAAAGGTGGCAGCCTTGGGCTCTCAGATGCCAATGATTTGGCCCCATTACTCCTAGAAAAGGCGCAATGGCTTTATGTCCTGGCACCTTTTCCGTGAGAGGAAACTTCGTCCGTCTGGAACTCTGGGCAGGAAAAACGGTACTTTCCCGGACCCGCAAAAGTACGCACCGTCAAGCTTTACGACCGGGGTAAAGGTGGCAGCCTTGGACTCTCAGCTGCCAATGATGGGGCCCCATTAACCCTAGAATTCGAGAATTCGATTTCTGTCCTCTCACCTTTCCCCTGGGAGGAATTTTCATCCGTCTGGAATTGTGGGCTGAAAAACGGCACTATATTGGACCCGCACGTGGCAGTCACCGTCGAGATTTCCGCCCAAGGAAAAGGTGGCATCCTGGGGCTGTCAGGTGCCAATGATGGGGCCCCATTAACGCTAGAAAAGGAACAATCACTTTCTTTTCTGGCACCTTTTTCCTGGCAGGAATCTTTGCCCTTCTTGAATTCCGGCTGAAAAAAAGCCCGTACCTGCCATAAACGATTGAATTTTGCCCCAAGATGAATATTCAGGTCTTTGTGCTCTCAGCTGCCAATGATGGGGCCAAGTTAACAGTACAAGAAGAGCAATCCTTTTCTATCCTGGCACCTCTTCCCTGGGAGAAATCTTTCTCCATCTTCAATTCAGACCTGGACCTTTCTTTCTCCATGAAAAACACAGTTCTTTCTTTTGGGGAAGCTCTCCTAGCAAAGTGCAACTTTGTTCTGCTAGCAAGTGAAATATTTGATTCTTGCCAGACAGAAGGCATCAGACACACATTTGCCATGGCTTGCTCTCGTGAATCACATGCATCAGAGGATCCAGGCCTGGAGATCTCTTTACGGTGAAAACACTGCTGTTCCTTAATGGAAGTTCATCTCTCAAAGTTCAATTTAGCACTGCTAACAAGTGGAAAAGTTGATTCCTGACAGAGGGAAAGTATCAACAAACACAAATTTTATTGCTTTGGAAAGAGAATAATATGCGTCTGAGAATCCACGTCTGGGGCTTTCTCCTTGAAAATCACAGTTTTTCCTTAGGAGAAGCTCATCTCTCATTTCTTATGGTTTTGAAAAGTGAATCATATGCATTCGAGAATGCAGGCCTGGAGCACTCTTTCTTGGGGAATAAAAAGTTGTTTACTTATGGGAAGCTCGTATCGCAAAGTGCAAATTTGCTCTTCTAACACGTGAAACTCTTGATTCCTGACAGACAGGAGGCATCAAGGCACACATTTCTTATGGTTTTGCTAACTGAATAATATGCATCTGAGAATCCTGGTCTGGAGCTTTCTTTCTCCGTGAAAAGCAAAGTAGTTCCTTAGAGAAGCTCATCTGGCAAAGTGCAACTAACAGTCCTCTGATCTGCTAAAATGTGAAAGTTTGCCTCCTTTAACCTGGGTACAAAGCCTGATGGTGCGTGCTACGTGAGGGTCCGAAAAATTGCCGTTTCTCATTCCAGAATTCCAGACCGATGAAGATTCCTCCCTGGGAAAAGGTGACAGGACAGGAATCAATTTCTCCTTTTCTAGGGTTAATGGGGCCCCATCATTGGCACCTTCGAGCCCAAGGCTGCCACCTTTTGCCTGGGCGCAAATGTCGATGGCGCGTGCCACTTGCGGGTCCGGGGAAGTGTCATTTTTCAGCCCAGAATTCCAGACGGACAAAGATACCTCCCAGGGAAAAGGTGCCAGGTCAGAAATCAAATTGTCCTTTTCTAGGGTCAATGGTTCCCCATCATTGCCAGCTGAGAGTTCAAGGCTGCCACCTTTTCTGTGGGCACAAACATCAACGGCGCGTACCACTTTCTTGTCCGGGAAAGTGCCGTTTTTCAGCCCTGAATTCCAGACGGATGAAGACTCCTCACAGGGAAGAGGCTCCCAGGACAGAAAGCGATTGTTCCATTTCTAGGGTTAATCAGGCCCCATCATTGGCACCTGAGAGCCCAAGGTTGCCTCGTATACCCTGGGCGCAAAGCTTGACCATGCGTGCTACGTGAGGGTCCGGGAAATTGCCATTTCTCATTCCAGAATTCCAGAAAGATGAAGATTCCTCCCTGGGAAAAGGTGTCAGGACAGGAATGGATTTCCCCTTTTCTAGGAGTAATGGGGACTCATCATTGGCACCTGAGAGCAGAAGGCTGCAACCTTTTCCCTGAGCGCAAAGCTCGACGGTGCGTGCCACTTGCGGGGCAAGGAATGTGCTGTTTCTCATCCCAGAATTCGAGGCCGATGAAGATTTCTCCCAGGGAAAAGGTGACAGGACAGAAAGCCATTGTGCCTTTTCTAGGGTTAATGGGGCCCCAAAATTGGCACCTGAGAGCCCAAGGCTGCCACCTTTACCCTGGGCGCAAAGCTCAACGGTGCGTGCCACATGCGGGTAAGGGAAAGAACCGTTTTCAGCCCAGAATTCCAGACCTATGAAGATTCCTCCCAGGGAAAAGGTGCCAGGACAGAAAGCGATTGTGCCTTTTCTAGGCTTAATGGGGCCCCATCATTGACACCTGAGAGCCCAAGGCTGCCACCTTTACCCTGGGCGCAAAGCTAGATGGTGCCTGCCACGTGCAGGTCAGAGAAAGTGCTTTCTTCAGCCCAGAATTCCAGACGGATGACGACTCCTCCCAGGGAAAAGGCTCCCAGGACAGAAAGTGATTGTTCCATTTCTAATGTTAATGGGGGCCCGTCATTGGCATCTGAGAGCCAGAGGTTGCCACCTTTTCCCTGGGCGCAAAGCTCGACAGTGCTTGCCACGTACTGGTCCCAGAAAGTGCCATTTTACAGCCCAGAATTCCAGACCAATGAAGACTCCTCCCAGGGAAAAGGTGCCTGGACAGAAAGTCATTGTGCTTTTTGTAAAGGTAATGGGGCCCCATCATTGGCACCTGAGAGCCCAAGACTGCCACCTTTTCCCTGGGCGCAAAGCTCGATGGTGCGTTCCACTTGCGGGTCCAGGAAAGTGCCGATACTCAGACCAGAATTCCAATCCGATGAAGATTCCTCCCAGGGAAAAGGTGCCAGGACAGAAAGCAATTGTGCTTTTTGTAAAGGTAATGGGGCCCCATCATTGGCACCTGAGAGTCCAAGACTGCCCCCTTTTCCCTGGGCGCAAAGCTCGATGGTGCGTTCCACTTGCGGGTCCAGGAAAGTGCCGATTCTCAGATCAGAATTCCAGACGGACGAAGATTCCTCCCTGGGAAAAGGTGCCAGGACAGAAAGCCATTGTGCCTTTTGTAGGGGTAATGGGGCACCATCATTGGCACCTGAGAGCCCAAGGCTGCCCCCTTTTCCCTGGGCACAAAGCTCGATGGTGTGTACCTTGTGCGGGTTTGGGGCAGTGCCATTTTTGAACTCAGAATTCCAGAGGGACGAACATTCCTCCCAGGGAAAAGGTGCCAGGACAGAAAGCAAGTGTTATTTTTCTAGTGTTAACAGGGCCCCATCATTGGCACCTGAGAGCCCAAGGCTGCCACCTTTTCCCTGGGCGCAAATGTCGAGGGTGCGTGCCACTTTCTTGTCTGGGAAAGGACCATTTTTTAGCCCAGAATTCTAGACGGATGAAGATTCCTCCCAGGGAAAAGGTGCCAGGACAGAAAGCGATTGTTCCATTTCTAGGCGAAATCAGGCCTTGTCAGAGGCACCTGAGAGCCCAAGTTTGCCTCCTTTAACCTGGGTGCAAAGCTCGACGGTGCGTGCTACGTGAAGGTCCGGGAAATTGCCGTTTCTCATTCCAGAATTCCAGACCGATGAAGATTCCTCCCTGGGAAAAGGTGCCAGGACAGGAATCGATTTCTCCTTTTCTAGGGTTAATGGGGCCCCATCATTGGCACCTGAGTGCCCAGGGCTGCCACCTCTTCCCTGGGCATAAAGCTCGACGGTGCGTGCCACATGTGGGTAATGGAAAAAGCCGTTTTCAGCCCAGAATTCCAGACTGATGAAGATTCCTCCCAGGGAAAAGGATCCAAGACAGAAAGCGATTGTGCCTTTTCTAGGGGTAATGGGGCCCCATCATTGGCACCTTATAGCCCAAGGCTGCCACCTTTTCCCTGGGCGCAAAGCTAGATGGTGCCTGTCACGTGCAGGTCAGAGAAAGTGCTTTGTTCAGCCCAGAATTCCAGACGGACGAAAATTCCTCCCAGGGAAAAGGTGCCAGGACAGAAAGCGATTCTTATTTTTCTAGTGTTAACGGGGACCCATCATTGGCACCTGAGAGCCCAAGGCTGCCACCTTTTCCCTGGTCGCAAAGCTAGATGGTGCCTGCCACGTGCAGGTCAGAGAAAGTGCTTTCTTCAGCCCTGAATTCCAGACGGATGACAACTCCTCCCAGGGAAAAGGCTCCCAGGACAGAAAGCGATTGTTCCATTTCTAATGTTAATGGGGGCCCGTCATTGGCATCTGAGAGCCAGAGGTTGCCTCCTTTTCCCTGGGCGCAAAGCACGACAGTGCGTGCCACGTGCTGGTCCCAGAAAGTCCCATTTTACAGCCCAGAATTCCAGACTGATGAAGACTCCTCCCAGGGAAAAGGTGCCAGGACAAAAACCATTGTGCCTTTTGTAGGGGTAATGGGGCACCATCATTGGCACCTGAGAGCCCAAGGCTGCCACCTTTTTCCTGGGCGCAAAGCTCGACGGTGCGTGCCACTTGCGGGTCCAGGAATGTGCTGTTTCTAATCCCAGAATTCCAGGCCGATGAAGATTTCTCCCAGGGAAAAGGTGCCAGGACAGAAAGCGATTGTGCCTTTTCTAGGGTTAATGGGGCCCCAAAATTGACACCTGAGAGCCCAAGGCTGCCACCTTTTCCCTGGGCGCAAAGCTCGACAGAGCGTTCCACGTGCGGGTCCTGGAAAGTGCCATTTTTCAGCCCAGAATTCCAGACCTATGAAGATTCCTCAGAGGGAAAAGGTACCAGGAGACAAAGCCATTGTGTATTTTGTAATGCTAATTGGGCCCCATCATTGGCACCTGAGAGCCCAAGGCTGCCACCTTTTCCCTGGGTGCAAAGCTCGATGGTGCATACCCTGTGCGGGTCCGGGAAAGGGCCGTTTTTCAGTCCAGAATTCCAGACAGAAGTCGATTCCTCTTTGGAAAAGGTGTCAGGACAGAAAGCCATTGTGCCTTTTCTAGGGGTAATGGGGCCCCACCTTTGGCACCTGAGAGCCCAAGGCTGCCACCTTTCCCTGGGTGCAAATGTCGACGGCGCGTGCCACTTGCAAGTCTGGGAATGTGCCGTTTCTCATCCCAGAATTTCAGGCCAGCGAAGATTTCTTCCTGGGAAAAGGTGCCAGGACAGAAAGCGATTGTGCCTTTTCTAGGGTTAATGGGGACCCAAAATTGGCACCTGAGAGCCCAGGTCTGCCACCTTTTCCCTGGGCACAAAGCTCGACGGTGCGTGCCACATGCGGGTAAGGGAAAGAGCTGTTTTCAGACCAGAATTCCAGATCGATGAAGATTCCTCCCTGGGAAAAGGTGCCAGGACAGAAAGCGATTGTTATTTATCTAGTGTAACGGGGACCCATCATTGGCACCTGAGAGCCCAAGGCTGCCACCTTTTGCCTGGGCACAAAGCTAGATGGTACCTGCCAAGTGCAGGTCAGAGAAAGTGCTTTGTTCAGCCCAAGATTCCAGACGGATGACGACTCCTCCCAGGGAAAAGGCTCCCAGGACAGAAAGCAATTGTTCCATTTCTAGTGTTAATGGGGGCCTGTCCTTGGCATCTGAGAGCCAGAGGTTGCCTCCTTTTCCCTGGGCGCAAAGCTCGACAGTGCGTGCCACGTGCTGGTCCCAGAAAGTGCCATTTTACAGCCCAGAATTCAAGACCAATGAAGACTCCTCCCAGGGAAAAGGTGCCAGGACAGAAAGCCATTGTGCTTTTTGTAAAGGTAATGGGACCCCATCATTGGCACCTGAGAGCCCAAGACTGCCACCTTTTCCCTGGACGCAAAGCTCGATGGTGCGTTCCACTTGCGGGTCCAGGAAAGTGCCGATTCTCAGACCAGAATTCCAGACGGACAAAGATTCCTCCCTGGGAAAAGGTGCCAGGACAGAAAGCCATTGTGCCTTTTGTAGGGGTAATGGGGCACCATCATTGGCACCTGAGAGCCCAAGACTGCTCCCTTTTCCCTGGGCGCAAAGCTCGACGGTGTGTACCTTGTGCGGGTTTGGGGTAGTGCCATTTTTAAACCAAGAATTCCAGAGGGACGAACATTCCTCCCTGGGAGAAGGTGCCAGGACAGAAAGCAAGTGTTATTTTTCTAGTGTTAACAGGGCCCCATCATTGGCACCTGAGAGCCCAAGGCTGCCACCTTTTCCCTGGGCGCAAATGTCGAGGGTGCGTGCCACTTTCTTGTCTGGGAAAGGGCCATTTTTTAGCCCAGAATTCTAGATGGATGCAGATTCCTCCCAGGGAAAAGGTGCCAGGACAGAAAGCGATTGTTCCATTTCTAGGCGAAATCAGGCCTTGTCAGAGGCACCTGAGAGCCCAAGTTTGCCTCCTTTAACCTGGGTGCAAAGCTCGACGGTGCGTGCTACGTGAGGGTCCGGGAAATTGCCGTTTCTCATTCCAGAATTCCAGACCGATGAAGATTCCTCCCTGGGAAAAGGTGCAGGGACAGGAATCGATTTCTCCTTTTCTAGGGTTAATGGGGCCCCATCATTGGCACCTTCGAGCCCAAGGCTTCCACCTTTTCCCTGGGCTCAAAGCTCGACAGTGCGGGCGAGGTGCGGGTCTGGGAAAGTTCCATTTTCAGCCCAGAATTGCAGAGGGCTCAAGATTCCTCCCAGGGAAAAGGTGCTAGGACAGAAAGGGATTGTGCCTTTTCTAGCAGTAATGGGACCCCATCATTGGCACCTGACAGCCTAAGGCTGCCACCTTTTCCTGGGCCCAAAGCTCGACGGAGCGTGCCAAGTGCAGGTCCGGGAATGTGCCATTTTTCAGCCAAGAATTCCAGAAGGATGAAGATTCCTCCCAGGGAAAATGTGCCAGGACATAAAGCGATTGTTCCTTTTCTAGGTTAATGGAGCCCCATCATTCGCTCCTGAGAGCCCAAGGCTGCCACCTTTTCCCTGGGCTCAAAGCTCGACAGAGTGTGCCAAATGCGGTTGAGGGAAAGTGCCGTTTTTCAGCCCAGATTTCCAGACGGAAGAAGATTCCTCCAATGGAAAAGGTGCCAGGACAGAAAGCGAATTTTACATTTCTTGGGGAAATGGGGCCCCATCATTGGCACCTGAGAGTCCAATGGCGCCACCTTTTCCCTGGGCGCAAAGCCGGACGTTGCATGCCACATGCTCTTTTTTAAGCCCAGAATTCCAGACGGACGAAGATTCCTCCCTGGGAAAAGGTGCCAGGACAGAAAGGGATTGTTCCATTTCTTGGGTTAATGGGGCCCCATCATTAGCACCTGAGAGCCCAAGGCTGCCACCTTTTCCCTGGGCTCAAAGTTCGACGGTGCGTGCCATCTGCGGGTCAGGTAAAGTGCCTTTTCTCAACCCAGAATTCCAGATGGACCAAGATTCCTCCCAGAGAAAAGGTGCTAGGAGAGAAAGGGATTGTTCCTTTTCTAGGTTAATGGAGCCCCATTATTCGCTCCTGAGAGCCCAAGGCTGCCACCTTTTCCCTGGGCTCAAACTCGACGGAGTGTGCCAGGAAGGGGTCCGGGAAAGTGCCGTTTCTCAGTCCAGAATTCCAGATGGACGAAGATTACTGCCAGGAAAAAAGTGCCAGGGCAGAACATGATTGTTCCTTTTCTAGGAGTAATGGGGTCCCATCATTGGAACTTGAGAGCTTAATGCTGCCGCCTTTTCCCTCAGTGAGCCCCCCAACGGTCCATGTCACATACGGATTTTTCAACCCATAATTTCAGACAAATGAAGATTCCTCCCTGGGAAATCGTGCCAGGACAGAAAACGATTGTTCCTTTTCTAGGGTTAATGAAGACCCATGTTAGGCACCTGAGAGCCCAAGGCAGCCACATTTTCCCTGGGCTCAAAGCTCGACAGTGCGGGTGAGGTGCGGGTCTGGGAAAGTTCCGGTTTTCAACCCTGAATTCCAGACGGACGAAAATTCCTCCCAGGGAAAAGGTGCTAGGACAGAATGAGATTGTGCCTTTTCTAGCAGTAAAGGGGCCCCATTATTGGCACCTGAGAGCCCAAGGCTGCCATTTTTTCCCAGGGCGCAAAGCTCGACGGAGTGTGCCAAGTGCGGGTCTGGGAATGTGCCATTTTTCAGCCCAGAATTCCAGACGGACCATGATTCCTCCAAAGGAAAATGTGCCAGGACAAAAAGCGATTGTTCCTTTTCTAGGTTAATGGGGCGCCATCATTCGCTCCTGAGAGCCCAAGGCTGCCACCTTTTCCCTGGGCTCAAAGCTCGACGGAGCGTGCCAAGTGCGGGTCCCGGAAAGTGCCGTTTTTCTGCCCAGAATTCCAGACAGCCCAAGATTCCTCCCAGGGAAAAGGTGCCAAGACAGAAAGTGATTGTGCCTTTTCTAAGAGTAATGGGTCCCGATCATTGGCACCTGAGAGCCCAAGGCTGCCACCTTTTCCCTGGGCTCAAAGCTCGATGGAGTGTGCCAGGTGTGGGTCAGGGTACATGCTGTTTTTCAGCCCAGATTTCCAAAATGATGAAGATTCCTCCCAGGGAAAAAGTGACAGGACAGAAAGCGATTGTTCCAGTTCAAGGGTAAATGCGGCCCCCTCATTGGCACCTGAGAGCCCAAGGCTGTCACCTTTTCCCTGGGCTCCAAGCCCGATGGTGCGTGCCACTTGTGGTTTTTTCAGCCCAGAATTCCAGACGGATGAAGATTCCTGCCAGGGAAAAGGTGCCAGGACAGAAAGCGATTGTTCCTTTTCTAGTGTTAATGCGACCCCACTTTTGGCACCTGAGAGCCCAAGGCTGCCACCTTTTCCCTGGGCTCAAAGCACGACTGAGCTGCCAAGTCTGGGTTAGGGAAAGTGCCGTTTATCAGCCCGGAATTCCAGGCGGTTTAAGATTCTACCCTGGGATAAAGCGCCAGGGGAGAAAGCGATTGTTTAATTTCTAGGGTTAATGCGGACCCATCATTGACACCTGAGAGCCCAAGACTGCCACCTTTTCCCTGGGCTCAAACCTCGACGGAGCGTGCCACATTCGTGCCAGGAAAAGTGCGGATTTTCATCCCAGATTTCCAGACAGACGAAGATTCCTCCCAGGGAAAATGTGCCAGAACAAAAAGCGATTGTTCCTTTTCTAGGGTTAATACGGCCCCATCTTTGGCAGCTGAGAGCCCAAGGCTGCCACCTTTTCCATGGGCTCAAAGCTCGACGATGCATGCCAGGTGCGGGTCCGGCAAATGCCGTTGTTAATCCCAGAATTCCAAACGGATGAAGATTCCTCCCAGGGAAAAGGTGCAAGGACAGAAAGAGATTGTGCCTTATCCAAGAATAATGGGGCCCCATCATTGGCACCTGAGAGCCCAAGGCAGCCACCTTTTCAATGGGCTCAAAACTCGACGGAGTGTGCCACGTGCGGGTCCGGGAAAGTGCCGTTTTTCTGCCCAGAATTCCAGACGGATGAAGATTCCTCCCAGGGAAAAGGTGCTGGGACAGAAAGCATTTGTGCCTTTTCTAAGAATAATGGGGCCCATCATTGGCACCTGAGAGCCCAAGGCTCCCACCTTTTGCCTGGGCTCAAAGCTCGATGGAGTGTGCCAGGTGCAGGTCCGGGAAAGGGCCGATTCTCAGCCCAGAATTCCAGGTGGACGATGATTCCTCCAAGGGAAAAGGTGTCATGACAGAAAGCGATTGTGCCTTTTCTAAGGGTATTGGGGACCCATCATTGACACCTGAGAGGCCAAGGCTGCCACCTTATCCCTCGCCTCAATGCTAGACGGAGCGTGCCAATTGCGGGTTCGGGAAAGTGTCGTTTTTCAGCCCAGAATTCCAGACGGATGAAAATTCATCCCAGGGAAAAGGTTCCAGGACAGAAAGCGATTGTGCTTTTCTAGGGGTAATGGGGCCCCATCATTGGCACATGAGAGCCCAAGGCTGCCACCTTTTCTCTGGGCTCAAAGCACGACGGAGATTGACAAGTGCGGGTCTGGGAATATGCCGGTTTTCAGCCCAGAATTCCAGACGGATCAATATTCCTCCCAGGGAAAATGTGCCATGAGAAAAAATGATTGTTCCTGTTCTAGGTTAATGGGGCCCCATCATTGGCACCTGAGAGCCCAAGGCAGCCACCTGTTCCCTGGACTCAAAACTCGACGGAGTGTGCCACGTGCGGGTCCGGGAAAGTGCCGTTTTTCTGCCCAGAATTCCAGACGGATGAAGATTCCTCCCAGGGAAAAGGTGCTGGGACAAAAAGCATTTGTGCCTTTTCTAAGAATAATGGGGCCCATCATTGGCACCTGAGAGCCCATGGCAGCCACCTTTTCAATGGGCTCAAAGCTCTACGGAGCATGCCAGGTGCTCGTCAGGGTACGTGCCGTTTTTCAGCCCAGAATTCCAGACAGACGATGATTCTTCCAAGGGAAAAGGTGCCAGGACAGAAAGCGATTGTTCTTTTTTTGGGGTTAATGTGGCCCCATCACTGGCACCTGAGAGCCCAAGGCCGCCACCTTTTCCCTGGGCTAAAAGCTCAACGGCGCATGCCAAGTGCGGATCCGAGACACTGCCATTTATCAGCCAGAATTCCAGACAGAAGAAGATTCCTCCCAGGGAAAAGGTGACAGGACAGAAAGCGATTGTTCCAGTTCTATGGTAAATGCGGCCCCTTCATTGGCATCTGACAGCCCAAGGCTGTCACCTTTTCCCTGGGCTCAAAGCCCGAATGTGCGTGCCACATGCGTTTTTTTCAGCCAAGAATTCCAGGTGGACGACGATTCCTCCCAGGGAAAAGGTGCTAGGACAGAAAGCGATTGTGCCTTTTCTAAGGGTATTGGGGACCCATCATTGACACCTGAGAGGCCAGGGCTGCCACCTTTTCCCTCGCCTCAATGCTCGATGGAGCGTGCCAATTGCGGGTCCGGGAAAGTGCCGTTTTTCAGCCCAGAATTCCAGACGGACGAAGATTCCTCCCAGAGAAAATGTGCCAGGACAGAAAGCGATTGTTCCAATTCTAGGATAAATGCAGCCCCCTCATTGGCAGCTGAGAGCCCAAGTCTGCCACCTTTTCCCTGGGCTCAAAGCTTGACGGTGCGTGCCAAGTTCAGGTCCGGGAAAGTGCCGGTTTTCAGCCCAGAATTCCAGACGGACCAAGATTCCTCCCAGGAAAAAGGTGCCAGGACAGAAAGCGATTGTGCCTTTTCTAAGAGTAATGCGGCCCCATCATTGGCACCTGATGGCCCAAGGCTGCCACCTTTTCCCTGGGCTCAAAGCTCGACGGAGCGTGCCAAGTGCGGGTGAGGGAAAGTGCCGTTTTTCAGCCCAGAATTCCAGACAGACGAAGATTCCTCCCAGGGAAAAGGTGCAAGGACAGAAAGCGATTGTTCCAGTTCTAGGGTAAATGCGGCCCCCTCATTGGTACCTGACAGCCCAAGGCTTTCACCTTTTCCCGGACTCAAAGCCCGACAATATGTGCCACATGCGGTATTTTCAGCCCAGATTTCCAGATGGACGAAGATTCCTCCCAGGGAAAAGGTGCCAGGACAGAAAGCGATTGTGCCGTTCCTAGGGGTAATGCGGCCCCATCATTGGCACCTGAGAGTACAAGGCTGCCACCTTTTCCCTGGGCTGAAACCTCAATGGAGCATGACAAGTACTAGTCAGGGAAATTGCGGTTTTTCAGCCCAGAATTCCAGACGGACGATGATTCCTCCCTGGGAAAAGGTGCAAGGACAGAAAGCAATTTTTACATTTCTTGGAATAATGGGGCCCCATCATTGGCACCTGAGAGTCCAAGGCCACCATTTTTTCCCTGGGTGCAAATCCGGACGGTGCATGTCACATGCTGTTTTTAAAGCCCAGAATTCCAGACGGACGATGATTCCTCCCTGAGAAAAGGTACTAGGACAGAAAGGGATTATTCCATATCTTGGGTTAATGGGGCCCCATCATTGGCACCTGAGAGCCCAAGGCTGCCACCTTTTCCCTGGGCTGAAAGATCGACGGTGCGTGACACCTGCAGGAGAGGTAAAGTGCCTTTTTTCAGCCCAGAATTCCAGATGGACCAAGATTCCTTCAAGTGAAAAGGATCTAGGACAGAAAGGGATTGTTCCTTTTCTTGGAGTAATGGGGACACATCATTGGCACCTGAGCGCCCAGGGCTGCCACCTTTTCCCTGGGCTCAAAGCTCGACGGAGCTTGTCAGGTGCAGGTCAGGGAAAGTGCCGTTTATCATCCCAGAATTCCAGACGAATGAAGATTCTACCCTGGGATAAAGTGCAAAGACAGAAAGCAATTTTTCCATTTCTAGGTTTAAGAGGTGTCATCATTGGCACCTGTGAGCCCAAGGCTGCCACCTTTTCCCTGGGCTCAAAGCACAACGGAGCGTGCCAGGTGCGGGTCAGGGAAAGTGCCGTTTATCAGCCGGAATTCCAGTCAGTTTAAGATTCTACCCTGGGATAAAGTGCCAAGACAGAAAGCGATTGTTCCATTTCTAGGTTTAAGGGGCCCCATCATTGGCACCTGAGAGCCGAAGGCTGCCACCCTTTTCCTGGGCTCAAAGCACGACGGTGCATGCCACATGTGGTTTTTTCAGCCCAGAATTCCAGACGGACAATGATTCCTCCCTGGGAAAAACGTGCCAGAACAGAAAGCAATTGTGCCTTTTCTACGGTTAATGGATGCCCCTCATTGGCACCTGAGAGCCCAAGAGTGTCACCTTTTCCCTGGGCACAAAGCCCGACGGTGCGTGCCACTTGTGGGTTTTTCAGCCCTGAGATCCAGGTGGATGAAGATACCTCCCAGGGAAAAGGTGCTAGGACAGAAAGCGATTGTGCCTTTTCTAGGATTAATGGGGTCCCATCATTGGCACCTGAGAGTCCAAGGCTGCCAACTTTACCGTGGGCTCAAAGCTCGACGGAGCCTGCCACGTGTGTGTCCGGGAAAGTGCCCTTTTTCATCTACGAATTCCAGACGCAACAAGATTCCTCCCATCTGGAAAAATGTGCCAGGACAGAAAGCATAGCCCGACGGTGGGTGTCACATGCGGTTTTTTCAGCTCAGAATTCCAGATGGATGATGATTCCTCCCAGGAAAAAGGTGACAGGACAGAAAGCACTTTCCCGGACCCACACGTGGCAGGCTCCATCGAACTTTGTGCCCAGGGAAAAGGTGGCAGTCTTGGGCTCTTAGGTGCCAATGATGGGGACCCATTAACCCTAGAAAAGGAACAATCGCTTTCTGTCCTGGCACCTTTTCCCAGAGAGAAATCTTGGTTTGTCTGGAAATCTGGGCTGAAAAATTACGCTTTCCCAGAACCGCCCCTGGCATACTCCGTCGAGCATTGAGGCCAGGGAAAAGGTGGCAGCCTTGGGCTCTCAGGTGCCAATCATGGGGCCCCATTACCCCTAGAAAAGGCACAATCGCTTTCTGTCCTAGCACCTATTCCCTGGGAGGAATCTTGATCCATCTGGAATTCTGGGCTGAAAAACGGCACTTTCCTGGAACCGCACTTGGCACGCTCCATCGAACTTTGAGCCCAGGGAAACGGTGGCAGCCTTGGGCTCTCAGGTGCCAAAAGTAGGGCCGCATTAACACTAGAAAAGTATCAATCGCTTTCTGTCCTGGCACATTTTCCCTTGCAGGAATCTTCATCCATCTGGAAATCTGGGCTGAAAAACGGCACGTACCCTGATCCGCACCTGGCACACTTTGTCGAGCTTTGAGCCCAGGGAAAAGGTGGCAGGCTTGGGCTCTCAGCTGCCAATGATGGGGCCGCATTACCCCTAGGAAAGGCACAATCGCTTTCTCTCCTGGCTCCTTTTCCCTTGGAGGAATCTTCTTCTGTCTGGAATTCTGGGCTGAAAACCGACACTTTCCCTCACCCGCACTTGGCATGCTCCGTCGAGCTTTGAGTCCACGGAAAAGGTGGCAGCCTTGGGCTCTCAGGTGCCAATGATGAGGCCCCATTACTCTTAGAAAAGGCTCAATCGCTTTCTGTCCCAGGACCTTCTCCCTGGGAGGAATATTGGGGCGTCTGGAATTCTGGGTTGAAAAATGGCACTTGCCGGACCCGCACGTGGTACACTCCGTCGAGGTTTGACCCCAGGGGAAAGGTGGCAGCCTTGGGCTCTCAGGTGCCAATGACGGGGCCCCATTAAACCTAGAAATGGAACAATGGCTTTCTGTCCAGGCACTTTATCCCAGGGTAGAATCTTAAACCTCCTGGAAATCCGGGCTGATAAACGGCACATTCCCTGATCCGCACCTGGTACCCTCGGTCGTGCTTTGAGACCAGGGAAAAGGTGGCAGTCTTGGACTCTCAGGTGCCAATGATGGGGCCTCATTATTCTTAGAAAAGGCAAAACCGCTTTCTGTCCTAGGACCTTTTCCCTGAGAGGAATCTTCGTCCGTCTGGAATTCTGAGCTGAAAAACGGCATTTGTTGCACCCGCACTTGGCACGCACCGTCAAGCTTTGCGCCCAGGTTAAAGGAGGCAACCTTGGGCTCTCAGGTGGCAATGATGGGGCCCCATTATAACCTTACAAAAGGAACAATCGCTTTCTGTCCTGGCAGCTTTTAGCTGGGAGGAGTCTTCGTCCGACTGGAATTCTGGGCTGAAAAATGGCACTTTCCCAAACCCGCAAGTGGCACGCACCGTAGAGCTTTCCGCCCAGTTTAAAGGAGGCAACCTTGGGGTCTCAGGTGGCAATGATGGGGCCCCATTAACCCTACAAAAGGAGCAATTGCTTTCTGTCTTGGCACTTTTTGCTGGGAGGAGTATTCGTCCGTCTGGATTCTGGGATGAAAAACGGGACTTTCCCTGACCCCCACGTGACACGCGCCATCTAGCTTTGTGCCGAGGGAAAAGGTGACAGCCTTGGGCTCTCAGGTGCCAATGATGGGGCCCCATCAACACTAGAAAAACAACAATCTCTTTCTGTCCTGGCACCTTTTCCCTGGGAGGAATTTTCGTCCGTCTGGAATTCTGGTCTGAAAAACTGCAATTTCCCGGACACACACGGGGCACGCACCGTCGAGCTTTATGCCCAGGGAAAAGGTCGCAGCCTTGGGCTCTCAGGTGCCAATCATGGGGCCCCATAACCCCTAGAAAAGGCACAATCACTTTCTCTCCTGACACATTTTCCCTGGCAGGAATCTTCATCCATCTGGAAATCTGAGCTGAAAAATTATGCTTTCCCAGAGCCACACCTGGCACACACCATCGAGCTTTGAGGCCAGGGAAAAGGTGGCAGCCTTGGACTCTCAGGTGCCAATGATGTTGCCCCTTAAACCTAGAAATGGAACAATCGCTTTCTGTCTTGGCACCTTTTCCGTGGAAGGAATTTTCGTCCGTCTTGAAATCTGGACGGCACCTATGCTGACCCGCACCTGGAGCGTTCCGTCGGGCTTTGATCCCAGGGAAAAGGTGGCAGCCTTGGGCTCTCAGGTGCCAATCATGGGGCCCCATTACCCCTAGAAAAGGCACAATCGCGTTCTGTGCTAGCACCTATTCCCTGGGAGAAATCTTGCTCTGTCTGGAATTCTGGGATTAAAAACGGGACTTTCCCGGACCCGCACTTGACACGCTCCGTCGAGCTTTGAGCCCAGGGAAAAGGTGGCACCCTTGGGCTCTCAGGTGCCAATGATGGGGCCGCATTAACAATAGAAAATGAACAATCACTTTCTGTCCTGGCATATTTTCCCTGGCAGGAATCTTCATCCGTCTGGAAATCTGGGCTGAAAAACCTGCAAATGGCGCGCACCGTCGGGCTTTGCGTCCAGGTAAAGGTGACAGCCTTGAGCTGTCAGGTGCCAATGAGGGGGACGCATTAACCCTAGACCTGGAACAATCGCTTTCCGTTCTGGCAACTTTTCCCTGGGAGGAATCTTCGTCCGTCTTGAAATCTGGACTGAAAAACAGCACGTACCCTGACCCACACCTGGAGCGCTCCGTCGAGCTTTGAGCCCAGGGAAAAGGTGGCAGCCTTGGGCTCTCAGGTGCCAATGATGGGGTCCCATTATTCTTAGAAAAGGCACAATGGCTTTCTGTCCTGGCACCTTTTTCTTGGGAGGAATCTTCATCCATCTGGAATTCTGGGCTGAAAAACGGGATTTGCCGGACCTGCACCTGGCATACTCTGTCGAGGTTTGAGCCCAGGGAAAAGGTGGCAGTCTTGGGCTCTCAGCTGCCAAAGATGGGGCTGCATTAACCCTAGAAAAGGAACATTCGCTTTCTCTCCTGGCACTTTTTCCCTGGGAGGAATTATCGTTAGTCTGGAATTCTGGGCTGAAAAAACCGCATGTGGCATGCACCGTCGGGCTTTGCGCCCAGGGAAAAAGTGGCAGCCTTCGGCTCGCAGGTGCCAATGATGGGGCCCCATTAACCCTAGAAAAGGAACAAACGCTTTCTGTCCTGGCACCTTTTCCCTGGGAGGAATCTTCATCTGTCTGGAAATCTGGGCTGAAAAATTACGCTTTCCCGGAACCGCACCTGGCACACTTCGTCGAGCTTTGAGGCCAGGGAAAAGGTGGCAGCCTTGGGCTCTCAGGTCCCAATGATGAGGCCCCTTAAACCTGGAAATGGAACAATCGCTTTCTGTCTTGGCACTTTATCCCACGGTACAATCTTAAACCTCCTGGAATTCCAGGCTGATAAACGGCTCTTTTCCTGAACCGCACTTGGCACGCTCCATCGTGCTTTGAGCCCATGGAAAAGTTGGCAGCCTTGGGCTCTCAGGTGCCAATGATGGGGCCCCATTACCCCAAGAAAAGGCACAATCGCTTTCTGTGCTAGCACCTATTCCCTGGGAGGAATCTTGGTCCGTCTGGAATTCTGGGCTGAAAACGGCACTTTCCCGGACCGGCACTTGGCATGCTCCGTCGTGCTTTGCGCCCAGGGAAAAGTAGTCAGCCTTGGGGTCTCAGGAAGAGAAAATAGTGGGGCCGCATTAACACTAGAAAAGGAACAATCACTTTCTGTCCTGGCACATTTCTCTGGCAGGAATCTTCATCAGTCTGGAAATCTGTCCTGAAAAACCCACAAAAGACATGCACCGTCGGGTTTTGCGTCCAGGAAAAGGTGACAGCCTTGGGCTGTCAGGTGCCAATGAGGGGGCCGCATTAACCCTAGACCTGGAACAATCGCTTTCTATCCTGGCACATTTTCCCTGGGAGGAATCTTCGTCCCTCTTAAAATCTGGACTGAAAAACTGCACATACCCTGACCCGCACGTGGAGCGATCCGTCGAGCTTTGAGCCCAGGGAATAGGTGGCAGCCTTGGGCTCTCGTGTGCCAATGATGGGGACCCATTAACCCAAGAAATGGAACAATCGCTTTCTGTCCTGGCACCTTTTCCCAGGGAGGAATCATCGTTCGTCTGGAATTCTAGGATTAAAAAAGAGCATGTGGCATGCACCGACTGGCTTTGCGTCAAGGGACAAGGTGGCGGCCTTGGACTCTCAGGTGCCAATGACGGGGCCCCATTAACCCAAGAAATGTAAACATCGCTTTCTGTCCTGGCACCTTTTCCCTGGGAGGAATCTTCATCCCTCTGGAAATCTGGGCTGAAAAAAGGCACGTACCCTGACCCGCAACTGGCACACTCCGTCTAGCTTTGAGCCCAGGGAAAAGGTGGCAGCCTTGGGCTCTCAGGTGCCAATGATGGGGCCCCATTACCTCTAGGAACGGCACAATCACTTTCTGTCCTGGCACCTTTTCCCTGGGAGGAATCTTCCTCTGTCTAGAATTCTGGTCTGAAAAATGGCACTGTCCCGGACCCGCACATGGCACACTCCGTCGAGCTTTGGGGCCAGGGAAAAGGTGGCAGTCTTGGGTTCTCAGGTGCCAATGATGGGGCCCCATTACTCTTAAAAAGGCACAATCGCTTTCTGTCCCAACACCTTTTCCCTGAGAGGAATCTTTGTCCGTCTTGAAATCTGGACTGAAAAACGGCACTTTCCCGGTCCCGCACATGGCACGGTCCGTCGAGGTTTGACCCCAGGGGAAAGGTGGCAGCCTTGGGCTCTCAGGTGCCAATGACGGGGCCCCATTATACCTAGAAATGGAACAATCATTTTCTCTCCAGGCATGTAACCGGGGGGAGGCGGGTTTTTGGACCTGACAGACGACTTCACAGAAGTTAGCAGCAACAGGCTCTTTTATTCATCCGCACACACACTAATATACATCTTCAAGACTGTAACCTTCCGCAGGGTGATGACACTTTGGCACTCATTATTGGCTAACAATGTTGTTTATATTACAAAGCTTCTCATAATTGGCTGACCATGCACATCTGCTGAGAAAGTCGGCAGCAGCCATTTCTGATCTCATTAATTAGTTCTTAAGGCTACAGCACTTATTTACATAGGCAGTTCAGCATATGGCTTGCTTTCTAGGTGAAATACTATATAAAATTCCAACATATGCCCTCCTTTTTTTTTGAACTGCCTATGTCCAGTTACTGCTTACAGAACGGCTTGTTTAATACACTTAAACATCCTAATAGCTTAATATTAATACACACAGCAATAATACTAATAAGACTTGCTTAATTAAATTACGAAGCTACTTATTAATTCTAAGGAATTAAACTAAGAATTTGCAGAGAACCATTATCCACACCAGTTGCTAAAACAGATAAAATACTGGCATTATTAATGCTATAAGGCACTGATTAGCTATTGAACTTAGAATGCTACTTAAACATGTTTTAAAAGGGTTTCTTACTTGATATCAGCTAACACAAAGCTCTTGCTACCTGGTTACATTGACAAAGGTAAACTAAATATCTTGAATTGGCAGTAGATTAAAGCTAACTTCATTCATAACAGCAGAACCACAAAGAGCATTTACAGTTCCATTGCTTTTGCAGATGACAACTTATGTGACTTACATTTTTTATTTTTCCTTAAGATTTATTTAATCATTTACTTAGTTTTCCTCCTTTTTTTTTTTTTATTATAGGCACTAGTAACTTAAATGCTGCTGTTATGTAATGTAGCAAGCTTAATGTAGGAAGGGTACTAGTTAACAATAAGCTATAAATGTAACTTAATTTTAATGACTTAGACTAAATGAACATTACTTAGATAACTTCATTAATACTTTAACTTAACTTATTTTGCTTGATATTTTAACTTTTTAACAAATTAAAAACACTATTTAACTTTACTTAAAATCCTTATTCGCTTAACAACTTAAAAATGTTATTTTGTTAGCTTAACGACTTAATTTTCTTAACAAACGAAAAAACATTCCTGCAGGCATTGTCATTGGTGCACCAAAAGAAACCTAAAACTTTAACAGAAATATAACAGTACTACACAACAGTATTTCTATAAACTACATTTTTTAATCAAAAAGAACATAACTTAACTAATCTAATGCTGTATAACTAAAATCATTATGTGTTTTAATTTACTTTGGTAGTTTTAATAGAGCTTTTGGAAAATGCTTAACACTAACAAATTGAAACACATCAGTTACTATCAGGTGTTCTGAATTTTGAATTTGAGGGATCAAATTAAAAGCTTTAACTAGTTGCTCAAATATTCTGGTAACTGATCTTGATTCAGTCAGAGGAAATTGGTTGTTCTTATCCATTGCTGACTTCAATCTGTGGAGAGAAAAATAGAGACTTTTCCCCAGATTATTAAATGCCACAACACTTTATAACTATTTAACAAAAGCTAAATTAACAGAGAATCAGTTCAACAAATTTCTTTTAGACTTCTTTGCTGCTCTCTGAATTGCTGGAGAAAGATACTGCATTCTGTCTTTGCATGATGTATTATAAAGCTGTGACGGGAAGGCATCAGGTGCTTGAGGCTCGTTGTCTCAAAAGGAAGCTGAGCTGATGGTTGTTAAAGTGAGTTCGTTGCGGCTACTTGCTGTTTGCAACACTGACAGCTTGCAGTTCGTCGGGGGTGGGTATGCTGGAACTACAATTCTCAAGGCTTTTTGCGAGATCACTACATTTCCCATAAGACTTTGCAAGGAGCCAATGACGTAATGCAAAGCTTTACCTGTCCAAACTACAACTCCCAGAATGCCTTGCGAGACTTGCGCATGACAGAAAGAGCTGATGATCTAATGCGAGAAGCTCTCCCACCTTTCTTTAGAGCTGGGGGGGGGGGGAACTTTTCCTCCCCGTTGGAGAAGAAGCGCCATGTTCGAATTGCGCAGCACAAAATTCTTTTATAACGCAAGTTGGAGTGCGGCTGGAAAAAACACTTTTGCAGCGTTAGAGATGGAAACGAAGCAAAACAGAGTCAAGACAACAGTTTTCGGCAACTTTACAGCACTTTGCAGGCTGAGGAGGAACACGCAGAGCTCAGAGATGGTACAAACAAAGCCCACGTGGTGCGATGGGACTATACTATTTTACTAATACAGAGCTTTTCTTTTTACTTCTCTTTCTGTGCTGTTTTTCCTTTTTGCGCCAATGCTGGGACCCTTGGCAGGGCAGCAGGGGCGAGCGGGAGCGGTGGGGGGGGCAGCGAATCCCGAAAGCGGCAGGAGCTGGACTCGCGCGGCGGCGGCCAGGGCTGGGGGGCTGGGAACAGGGTCGCTGTCAGAGATTTCAGATGACTGCCAAGTTTCTTTCCTCCCCCGAGCCAGAGGCGATGGCTAAAAAGCTGTTGCGGCTTTTTGTGTCTATGTAACAGCTGCCAAGCCGCGGCTGTTCCCATCTTCGCCACTTTATACTGCTTAAGGCAGTTTATGACTTTTTGCTAGATTGGCTTTAAGTCCTTTGCCTCTTGGCTTTCATTAACAGTTTGTTTTTCTGTTCTTTTTTCAAGTTTATTGCTTACTTTCCGCATTTTTTGCCACTTCTAAGAGCAACGAGGCAATTCTGCTTTTTTAGTCCACTTAAGTCATACACCAGCCTTTCGGTGGACTCGGCAGCTCTCGCATAGCGAGGAATTCTAAAACTTACTTTCGAGCTGCTCCGTTCTCCATTATGCGAGTTTGCAGCTTACCGCACGTCCGGGGTGCCGGCCACGACCTTCGATGGCAACGACCTTCCCTCCAAACTTCTTCCTCGTCTCCAAGGGCACTCACACGTCCAGCCGGGGCTGGATTCTGTGGGTCAGCGTCCTGCACGTCTGAATTCTTCAGATTTTGCGGACTAAAATCGCACGTCTGGTCCAGCCAGATTTTGCGAAAGGCTAGCTACCTGTTTTCGAGCACCAGTTGTAACCGGGGGGAGGCGGGTTTTTGGACCTGAGAGACGACTTCACAGAAGTTAGCAGCAACAGGCTCCTTTATTCCTCCGCACACACACTAATATACATCTTCAAGACTGTAACCTTCCGCAGGGTGATGACACTTTGGCACTCATTATTGGCTAACAATGTTGTTTATATTACAAAGCTTCTCATAACTGGCTGACCATGCACATCTGCTGAGAAAGTCGGCAGCAGCCATTTCTGATCTCATTAATTAGTTCTTAAGGCTACAGCACTAATTTACATAGGCAGTTCAGCATATGGCTTGCTTTCTAGGTGAAATACTATATAAAATTCCAACACAGGCACTTTATCCCAGGGTAGAATCTCAGAACTCCTGGAATTCCAGGCTGATAAACGACACTTTCCCTGACCCGCACCTGGTACACTCCATCGTGCTTTGAGGCCAGGGAAAAGGTGGCAGCCTTGGGCTCTCAGGTGCAAATGATGGTTCCCCGTTACCCCAAGAAAAGGAACAATCCCTTTCTGTCCTAGCACCTTTTCCCTCGGAGGAATCTTGGTCCATCTGGAATTCTGGGCTAAAAAAGGCACTTTACCTGTCCCGCAGGTGGCACGCACCGTCGATCTTTGAGCCCAGGGAAAAGGTGGCAGCCTTGGGCTCTCAGGTGCCAATGATGGGGCCCCATTAACCTAAGAAATGGAACAATCCCTTTCTGTCCTGGCACCTTTTCCCTGGGAGGAATAATCGTCCGTCTGGAATTCTGGGCTTAAAAAACAGCATGTGGCATGCACCGTCTGGCTATGCGACAAGGTGGCGGCCTTGGACTCTCAGGTGCCAATGATGGGGCCCCATTAACCCAAGAAATGTAAAAATCGCTTTCGGTCCTGGCACCTTTTCCCTGAAAGGAATCTTCGTCCGTCTGGAAATCTGGACTGAAAAACAGCACCTACTCTAACCTGCACCTGGAGCGTTTCATCGAGCTTTTTGAGGCCAGGGAAAAGGTGGCAGCCTTGGGCTCTCAGGTGCCTAAGATGGGTCCACATTAACCGTAGAAAAGGAACAGTCCCTTTCTGTCCTGGCACGATTTTCCCAGGGAGGAATCCTCGTCCGTCTGGAATTCTGGGCTGAAAAACCTGCACGTGGCACGCACCGTCGGGCGTTGCGCCCAGGGAAAAGGTGGCAGCCTTGGACTCTCAGGTGCCAATGATGGGGCCCCATTACCTCTAGAAAATACACAATTGCTTTCTGTCCTAACACCTATTCCCTGGGCGGAATCTTGGTCCGTCTGGAATTCTGGGCTGAAAAACGGCCCTTTCCCGGACCCGCACTTGTCACGCACCGTCGAGCTTTCAGTCCAGGGAAAAGGTGGCAGCCTTGGGCTCTCAGGGGCCAAAAGTGGGGCCCCTTAATCCTAGAAAAGGAACAATCGCTTTCTGACCTGGCACAATTTCCCTGGCAGGAATCTTCATCCGTCTGTAATTCTGGGCCGAAACACCCTCAAATGCACCGTCGGGCATGCACCGTCGGGTTTCGCGCCCAGGAAAAGGTGACTCCTTTGGGCTCTCAGGTGTCAATGAGGGGGCCACATTAACCCTAGAATTGGAACAATCGCTTTCTGTCCTGGCACCTTTTTCCTGGGCGGAATCTTCGTCCGTCTTGAAATCTGGACTGAGAAACGGCACGTGCCCTGACCCGCACATGGAGAGCTCCGTCGAGCTTTGAGCCCAGAGAAAAGGTGGCAGCCTTGGGCTGTCAGCTGCCAATGATGGTGCCCTATTACCCTTAGAAAACGCACAATCGCTTTCTGTCCTGGCACATTTTCCCTGGGAGGAGTCTTGGTCCGTCTGGAATTCGGAGATGAAAAAGGGTACTTTCCCGGACACACACGTGGCAGGCTCCGTCGAGCTTTGAGCCCACTGTAAAGGTGGCAGCCCTGGACTCTCAGGTGCCAGTGATGGGTCCCCATTACCACAAGAAAAGGAACAATCGCTTTCTGTCCTAGCACCTTTTCCCTCCGATGAATCATGATCCATCTGGAATTCTGGGCTGAAAAAAGACACTTTACCTGACCCGCAGGTGGCACGCACCGTCGATCGTTGAGCCCAGGGAAAAGGTGACAGCCGTGGGCTCTAAGCTGCCAACGATAGGGCCCCATTAACCCAAGAAATGGAACAATCCCTTTCTGTGCTAGCACATTTCTCAGGGAGGAATCATCGTCCGTCTGTAATTCTGGGTTTAAAAACAGCATGTGGCATGCACCGTCCGGCTTTGCGCCCAGGGAAAAGATGGCGGCCTTGGACTCTCAAGTGCCAATGATGGGGCCCCATTAACCCAAGAAATGTAAAAATCGCTTTCTGTCCTGGCACCTTTTCCCAGGGAGGAATCTTTGTCTGTCTGGAAATCTGGACTGAAAAACAGCACTTTCCCGGACCCGCACTTGGCATGCTCCATCGAGCTTTGCGCCCAGGGAAAAGGTGGCAGCCTTGGGCTCTCAGGTGCCAATCATGGGGCCCCATTACCCCTAGGAACGCCACAATCGCTTTCTGTCCTGGCACCTTTTCCCTAGGAGGAATCTTCGTCTGTCTAGAATTCTGGGCTGAAAAACGGCACTTTCCCGAACACGCTCTTGGTACGCTCCATCGAGCTTTGCTCCCAGGGAAAAGGTGGCAGCCTTGGGCTCTCAGGTGTCAATGATGGGGCCCCAATACCCTTAGAAAAGGCACAATCGCATTCTGTCCTGGCACATTTTTGTGGGAGGAATCTTCATTCATCTGGAAATCTGAGATGAAAAATGGGTCTATCCCTGACCCGCACCTATTATGCTCCGTCGAGCTTTGAGCCCAGAGAAAAGGTGGCAGGCTTGGACTCTAAGGTGCCAAAAGTCAGGCCGCATTAACACAAGAAAGGGAACAATCGCTTTCTGTCCTGGCACATTTACCCTGGAAGGAATCTTCTTCCGTCTGGAATTCTGGGATGAAAAACCAGCAAATGGCCCGCACAGTCGGGCTTTGCGCGCAGGGAAAAGGTGACAACCTTGGGCTGTCAGGTGCCAATGAGGGGGCCCCATTATTCTTAGAAAAGGCACAATCGCTTTCTGTCCTGGCACCTTTTCCCTTGGAGGAATCTTCATCTGTCGGGAATTCTGGGATGAGAAATGGCAATGGCGGACCCGCACCTGGCATGCCCCGTCGAGCTTTGCGACCATGTAAAAGGTGGCAGCCTTGGGCTCCCAGCTGCCAAAGATGGGGCCGCATTAACCCTAGGAGAGGAACAATCGCCTTCTGTCCTGGCACCATTTCCCTGGGATGAATCTTCGTCTGTCTGGAATTCTGGGCTGAAAAAACCGCATGTGGCATGCACCGTCGGGCTTTACGCCCAGGTGAAAGGTGGCAGCCTTCGACTCTCAGGTGCCAATGATGGGGCCCCATTAACCCTAGAAAAGGAACAAACGCTTTCTGTCCTGACACCTTTTCCCTGGGAGGAATCTCCATCCGTCTGGAAATCTGGGTTGAAAAATTACGCTTTCCCAGGACCGCACCTCGCACACTCCATCGAGCTTTGAGGCCCAGGGAAAAGGTGGCAGTCTTGGGCACTTAGGTGACAGTGATGGGGCCCCTTAAACCTAGAAATGGAACAATCGCTTTCTCTCTTGGCACCTTTTCCCTGGGAGGAATCTTCGTCCATCTGGAAATCTGGACTGGAAAAGGGCACCTACGCTGACCCGCACCAGGATCTTTCCGTCGAGCTTTGAGCCCAGGGAAAAGGTGGCAGGCTTGGGCTCTCAGGTGCCAATGATGGGGCCCCATTACCCCTAGAAAAGGCACAATCACTATCTGTCCTAGCATATTTTCCCTGTGAGGGATCTTCATCCGTCTGGAATTCTGGGCTAAAAAACCCGCAAGTGGCACGCACCGTCGGGCTTTGAGCCCAGGGAAAAGGTGACAGCCTAGGAAAGTCAGGTGCCAATGAGGGGGCCGCGTTTATCCTAGAACTGGAACAATCGCTTTCTGTCCTGGCACATTTTCTCTGGGAGGAATCTTCGTCCGTCTGGAATTCTGGGCTGAAAAAAGGCACTTTCCCGGACCCGCACTTGGCATGCTCAGTCGAGCTTTGAGGCCAGGGTAAAGGTGGCAGCCTTGGGCTCTCAGGTGTCAATGATGGGTCCCCAATACCGTTAGAGAAGGCACAATCACTTTCTCTCCTGGCACCTTTTCCCTGGAAGGAATCTTCATCTGTCTGGAAGTCTGCGCTGAAAAACAGCACTATTCCTAACCCGCACCTTGTATGCTCCGTCGAGCTTTGAGTCCAGGGAAAAGGTGGGAGGCTTGGGCTCTAAGTTCCAAAAGTGGGTCCGCATTAACACTAGAAAAGGAATGATTGCTTTCTGTCATGGCACATTTTCCCTGGCAGGAATCTTCATCCATCTGGAATTCTGGGCTGAAAAATCCGCAAGTGGCACGCACAGTCAGGCTTTGCGCCAAGGGAAAAGGTGAAAGCCTTGGAAAGTCAGGTGCCAATTAGGGGGCCGCACTTATCCTAAAATTCGGACAATTGCTTTCTGTCCTGGCACCTTTTCCCTGGGGGAAATCTTCATCCGTCTGGAAATCTGGGCTGAAAAAAGGCACGTACCCTGACCCACACCTGGAGCGCTCCGTCAAGCTTTGAGCCCAGGGAAAAGGTGGCAGCCTTGGGCTCTCAGCTGCCAATGATGGGGCCCCATTATTCTTAGAAAAGGCACAATGGCTTTCTGTCCTGGCACCTTTTTCCCTGGGAGGAATCTTCATCTATCTGGAATTCCGGGATGAAAAACGGTATTTGCCAGACCCGCATATGGCATGCACCGTCGGGCTTTGCACCCAGGGAAAAGGTGGCAGCCTTGGGCTCTCAGGTGCCAATGATGGGGCCCCATTAACCCTAGAAAAGGAACATTCGCTTTCTGTCCTGGCACCTTTTCCCTGTCAGGAATCTTCATCCGTCTGTAAATCTGGACTGAAAAATTACGCTTTCCCAGAACCGCACCTGGCACACTCCGTCGAGCTTTGAGGCCAGGGAAAAGGTGGCAGCCTTGGCCTCTCAGGTGCCAATGATGGGGCCCCATTACCCCAAGAAAAGGCACAATCGCTTTCTCTCCTAGCATATTTTCCCTGGGAGGAATCTTCATCCATCTGGATATCTGGGCTGAAAAATCCGCAGGTGGCACGCACCATCGGGCTTTGCGCCCAGGCAAAAGGTGGCAGCCTTGGGCTCTCAGGTGCCAATGATGGGGCCCCATTAACCCAAGAAATGGAACAATCCCTTTCTGTCCTGACACCCTTTCCCTGGGAGGAGTCATCCTCCCTCTGGAATTCTGGGCTTAAAAAACACCATGTGGTAGGCACCGTCGGGCTTTCAGCCCAGGGAAAAGGTGGCAGCCTTGGACTCTCAGGTGCCAATGATGGGGCCCCATTAACCCATGAAATGTAAAAATCGCTTTCTGTCTTGGCAGCTTTTCCCAGGGTGGAATCTTCGTCTGTCCGGAAATATGGGCTGAAAAACGGCACTTTCCCTGGCAGGAATGTGGCACGCTCCGTCGAGGTTTGCCCCCAGGGAAAAGGTGGCAGTCTTGGGCTCTCAGGTGTCAGTGATGGGGCCCCATTAACCCTAGAAAAGGATCAGTCCCTTTCTGTCCTGACACCTTTTCCCTAGGAGGAATCTTCATCCGTCTGGAATTCTGGGATGAATTCTGGCATTTCCCGGACCCGCACCTAGCATGCACCGTCGAGCTTTGAGCTCATGGTAAAGGTGACAGCCTTGGGCTCTCAGCTGCCAAAGATGGGTCCGCATTAACCTTAGAAAAGGAACAATCGCTTTCTGTCCTGGCGAGTTTCTCCCAGGGAGAAATCATCGTCTGTCTGGAATTCTGGGCTGAATAAACGGCATGTGGTACGCACCGTCAGGCTTTGAGCCCAGGGAAAAGGTGACAGCCTTGGGCTGTCACGTGCCAGTGAGGGGGCTGCATTTACCCTAGAACTGGAACAAATGCTTTCTGTCCTGGCACTATTTCCCTGGGAGGAATCTTGGTCAGTCTGGAAATCTGGGCTGAAAAAAGGCACGTACCCTGACCCGCACCTGGTACTCTCCGTCGTGCTTTGACGCCAGGGAAAAGGTGGCAGCCTTGGGCTCTGAGTTGCCAATGATGGAGCCCCATTACCCCAAGAAAAGGAACAATCCCTTTCTGACCTAGCACCTTTTCCCTGGGAGGAATCTTGATCCGTCTGGAATTCTGGGCTGAAAAAAGGCACTTTACCTGACCCGCAGGTGGCACGAACCGTCGATCTTTGAGCCCAGGGAAAAGGTGGTAGCCTTGGGATCTCAGGTGCCAGTGATGGGGCCCTATTATTCTTAGAAAAGGCACAATGGCTTTTTGCCCTGGCACCTTTTTCCTGGGAGGAATCTTCATCCATCTTGAATTCTGGAATGAAATACGGCATTTGCCGGACCGTACAAGGCATGCACCGTCGAGCTTTGAGCTCATGGTAAAGGTGGCAGCCTTGGGCTCTCAGCTGCCAAAGATGGGGCCACATTAACCTTAGAAGAGGAACAATCGCTTTCTGTCCTGGTGAGTTTCTCTCAGGGAGAAATCATCGTCCGTCTGGAATTCTGGGCTGAAAAATCCGCATGTGGCATGCACCGTCAGGCTTTGAGCCCAGGGAAAAGGTGGCAGCCTTCAGCTCTCAGGTGCCAATGATAGGGCCCCATTAACCCTAGAAAAGGAACAAACACTTTCTGTCCTGGCACGTTTTGCTTCGCAGGAATCTTCATCCGTCTGGAAATCTGGGCTGAAAAATTACTCTTTCCCAGAACCGCACCTAGCACACTCCTCGAGCTTTGAGGCCAGGGAAAAGGTGGCTGCCTTGGGCTCTCAGGCGCCAGTGATGGGGCCCCTTAAACCTAGAAATGGAACAATCGCTTTCTCTCTTGGCACCTTTTCCTTGAGAGGAATCTTCGTCCGTCTGGAAATCTGGACTGAAAAACGGCACCTACGCTGACCCACACCTAGAGCGTTCCATCGAGTTTTGAGCCCAGGGGAAAGGTGGCAGGCTTGGGCTCTCAGGTGCCAATGACGGGGCCCCATTAAGCCTAGAAATGGAACAATCGTTTTCTTTCCAGGCACTTTATCCCAGGGTAGAATCTAAAAAATTCTGGAATTCTGGGCTGAAAAACGGCACTTTCCCTGACCTGCACCTGGTACCCTCCGTCGTGCTTTGAGGCAATGGAAAAGGTGGCAGCCTTGGGCTCTCAGGTGCTAATGATGGTGCCCTGTTACCCCAAGACAAGGAACAATCCCTTTCTGTCCTAGCACCTTTTCCCTGGGAGGAATCTTGGTCCATCTGGAATTCTGGGCTGAAAAAAGGCACTTTACCTGACCCGCAGGTGGCACGCACCGTCGATCTTTGAGCCCAGGGAAAAGGTGGCAGTCTTGGGCTCTCAGGTGGCAATGATGGGGCCCCATTAACCTAAGAAATGGAACAATCCCTTTCTGTCCTGGCATTTTTTCCCTGGGAGGAATCATCGTCCGTCTGGAATTCTGGGCTGAAAAAACCGCATGTGGCATGCACCGCCGGACTTTGCGCCAAGGCAAAAGGTCGCAGCCTTCGGCTCTCCGGTGCCAATGATGGGCCCCCATTAACCCTAGAAAAGGAACAAACGCTTTCTGTCCTTGCACTTTTTCCTTCGCAGGAATCTTCATCCATCTGGAAATCTGGGCTGAAAAATTACTCTTTCCCAGAACCGCATCTGGCACATTCCGTCGAACTTTGAGGCCAGGGAAAAGGTGGCTGCCTTGGGCTCTCAGGCGCCAATGATGGGGCCCCTTAAACCTAGAAATGGAACAATCGCTTTCTCTCTTGGCACCTTTTCCCTGGGAGGAATCTTCGTCCGTCTGGAATTCTGGACTGAAAAACGGCACCTACGCTGACCCACACCTGGAGCGATCCGTCGAGCTTTGAGCCCAGGGAAAAGGTGGCAGGCTTGGGCTCTCAGTTGCCAATGACGGGGCCCCATTAAGCCTAGAAATGGAACAATCGTTTTCTGTCCAGGCACTTTATCCCAGGGTAGAATCTAAAAACGTCTGGAATTCTGGGCTGATAAACGGCACTTTCCCTGACCTGCACCTGGTACCCTCCGTCGTGCTTTGAGGCCAGGGAAAAGGTGGCAGCCTTGGGCTCTGCGTTGCCAATGATGGAGCCCCATTACCCCAAGAAAAGGAACAATCCCTTTCTGTCCTAGCACCTTTTCCCTCGGAGGAATCTTAGTCCGTCTGGAATTCTTGGCTTAAAAAAGTCACGTTACCTGACCCGCAGGTGTCAAGCACCGTCGAGCTTTGAGCCCAGGGAAAAGGTGGCAGTCTTGGGCTCTCAGGTGCCAATGATGGGGCCCCATTAATGTAAGAAATGGAACAATCCCTTTCTGTCCTGGCATTTTTTCCCTGGGAGGAATCATCGTCCGTCTGGAATTCTGGGCTTAAAAAACAGCATGTGGCATGCACCATCCGGCTTTGCGGCAAAGGAAAAGGTGGCGGCCTTGGACTCTCAGGTGCCAATGATGGGGCCCCATTAACCCAAGAAATGTAAAAATCGCTTTCTGTCCTGGCACCTTTTTCCTGGGACGAATCTTCATCGATCTGGAATTCTGGGCTGAAAAAAGGCAGGTACCCTGACCCGCACCTGGCACACTCCGTCGAGCTTTGAGCCCAGGGAAAAGGTGGCAGCCTTGGGCTCTCAGGTGCCAATCATGGGGCCCCATTACCCCTAGAAAAAGGCACAATCCCTTTCTGTGCTAGTACCTATTCCTTGGGAGGAATCTTGGTCCATCTCGAATTCTGGGCTGAAAAACGGCACTTTCCCTAACCCGCACTTGGCACGCTCCGTCGACATTTGCGCCCAGGGAAAAGGTGGCAGCCTTGGGCTCTCAGGTGCCAAAAGTGGGGCCACTTTAACACTAGAAAATTAACAATCACTTTCTGTCTTGGCACATTTTCCCTGGGAGGAATCTTCATCCGTCTGGAATTTTGGGCTAAAAGACCCACAAGTGGCACGCTCCGTCGGGCATTGCGCCCAGGGAAAAGGTGGCAGCCTTGGGCTCTCAGGTGCCAATGATGGGTTGCCATCAACCCAAGAAACGGAACAATCCCTTTCTGTCCTGGCACCCTTTCCCAGGGAGGAATCATCGTCCCTCTGGTATTCTGGGCTTTAAAAACTGCATGTGGTAGGCACCGTCAGGCTTTCCGCCCAGGGAAAAGGTGGCAGCCTTGGACTCTCAGGTGCCAATGATGGGGCCCCATTAACCCATGAAATGTAAAAATCGCTTTCTGTCTTGGCAGCTTTTCCCAGGGTGGAATCTTCGTCTGTCCGGAAATCTGGGCTGAAAAACTACACTTTCCCTGGAAGGAATGTGGCACGCTCCGTCGAGGTTTGAGCCCAGGGAAAAGGTGGCAGTCTTGGGCTCTCAGGTGTCAATGATGGATCCGCATTAACCCTAGAAATTGAACAATCGCTTTCTCCCCTGGCGCTTTATCCCAGGGTAGAATCTTAAACCGCCTGGAATTCCGGGCGGATAAACGGCACTTTCCCTAAACCGCAAGTGGCACACTCCGTCGTGCTTTGAGCCCAGGGAAAAGGTGGCACCCTTGGGCTCTCAGATGTCAAAAGTGGGCTCACATTAACACTAGAAAAAGAACAATCGCATTCTGTCCAGGCACTTTTTCCCTGGCAGGAATCTTCATCCATCTAGAATTCTGGGCTGAATAACCCGCAAGTGGCACGCTCCGTCGGACTTTGAGCCCAGGGAAAAGGTGACAGCCTTGGGCTCTCAGGTGCCAATGAGGGGGCCGCATTTACCCTAGAACCTGAAGAATCGCTTCCTGTCCTGGCACTTTGTCCCTGGGAGGAATCTTCTTCCGTCTGGAAATCTGGGCTGAAAAACGGCATGTACCCTGACCCGCACCCAGCCCACTCCATCGAGTTTTGAGCCGAGGGAAAAGGTGGCAGCCTTGGGCTCTCAGGTGCCAGTGAAGGGGCCCAATTACCCCTAGGAAAGGCACAATCACTTTCTGTCTTGGCACCTTTTCCCTGGGAGGAATCTTCATCTGTCTGGAATTCTGGGCTGAAAAATGGCACTTTCCCGAACCCGCACTTTGCACGCTCCATCGAGCTTTGAGCCCAGGCAAAAGGTGGCAGTCTTGGGCTCTCAGGTGCCAATGAGGGGGCCCCATTAACCCTAGAAAAGGAACAAACGCTTTCTCTCCTGGCACTTTTTCCTTCGCAGGAATCTTCATCCGTCTGGAATTCTGGGCTGAAAAATTACTCTTTCCCAGAACCGCACGTGGCACACTCCATCGAGCTTTGAGGCCAGGGAAAAGGTGGCTGCCTTCGGCTCTCAGGTGCCAGTGATGGGGCCCCTTAAACCTAGAAATGGAACAATCGCTTTCTCTCTTGGCACCTTTTCCCTGGGAGGAATCTTCATCCGTCTGGAAATCTGGACTGAAAAATGGCACCTACGCTGACCCACACCTGGAGCGTTCCATCGAGTTTTGAGCCCAGGGGAAAGGTGGCAGGCTTGGGCTCTCAGGTGCCAATGACGGGGCCCCATTAAGCCTAGAAATGGAACAATCGTTTTCTGTCAAGGCACTTTTTCCCAGGGTAGAATCTAAAAACTTCTGGAATTCTGGGCTGATAAACGGCACTTTCCCTGACCTGCACCTGGTACACTCCGTCGTGCTTTGAGGCAATGGAAAAGGTGGCAGCCTTGGGCTCTCAGGTGCTAGTGATGGTGCCCTGTTACCCCAAGAAAAGGAACAATCCCTTTCTGTCCTAGCACCTTTTCCCCAGGAGGAATCTTGGTCCATCTGGAATTCTGGGCTGAAAAAAGGCACTTTACCTGACCCGCAGGTGGCACGCACCGTCGATCTTTGAGCCCAGGGAAAAGGTGGCAGTCTTGGGCTCTCAGGTGGCAATGATGGGGCCCCATTAACCTAAGAAATGGAACAATCCCTTTCTGTCCTGGCATTTTTTCCCTGGGAGGAATCATCGTCTGTCTGGAATTCTGGGCTTAAAAAACAGCATGTGGCATGCACCGTCTGGCTTTGCAGCAATGGGAAAAGGTGGCGGCCTTGGACTCTCAGGTGCCAATGATGGGGCCCCATTAACCTAGAAAAGGAACAAACAATTTTTGTCCTGGCACATTTTCCCTGGGAGGAATCTTGGGCCGTCTGGAATTCTGGGCTGAAAACCGGCATTTTCCAAGACCCCCACCTCGCCCGCACTGTCGAGCTTTGAGGCCAGGGAAAAGGTGGCAGCCTTGGGCTCTCAGGTGTCAATGATGGGTCCGCATTAACCCTAGAAATTGAACAATCGCTTTCTCCCCTGGCGCTTTATCCCAGGGTAGAATCTTAAACCGCCTGGAATTCCGGGCTGATACGTGGCACTTTCCCTAAACCGCACGTGGCACACTCCATCGTGCTTTGAGCCCAGGAAAAAGGTGGCACCCTTGGTCTCTCAGGTGTCAAAAGTGAGCTTGCATTAACACTAGAAAAAGAACAATCGCATTCTGTCCAGGCACTTTTTCCCTGGCAGGAATCTTCATCCGTCTGGAATTCTGGGCTGAATAACCTGCAAGTGGCACGCTCCGTCGGACTTTGAGCCCAGGGAAAAGGTGACAGCCTTGGGCTCTCAGGTGCCAATGAGGGGGCCACATTTACCCTAGAACTTGAAGAATCGCTTCCTGTCCTGGCACTTTGTCCCTGGGAGGAATCTTCTTCCGTCTGGAAATCTGGGCAGAAAAACCGCACGTACCCTGACCCGCACCCGGCACACTCCATCGAGCTTTCAGCCGAAGGAAAAGGTGGCAGCCTTGGGCTCTCAGGTGCCAGTGAAGGGGCCCAATTACCCCTAGGAAAGGCACAATCACTTTCTGTCTTGGCACCTTTTTCCTGGGAGGAATCTTCGTCTGTCTGGAATTCTGGGCTGAAAATGGCACTTTCCCGAACACACACTTGGTACGCTCCATCGAGTTTGAGCCCAGGCAAAAGGTGGCAGCCTTGGAGTCTCAGGTGCCAATGATGGGGCACCATTACTCTTAGAAAAGGCACAATCACTGTCTGTCCCCGCACCTTATCCCTGGGACGAATCTTGGGTCGTCTGGAATTCTGGGCTAAAAACTGGCATTTTCCCGGAGACGCACGTGCCATGTTCCGTCAAGGTTTGAGCCCAGGGGAAAGGTAGCTACCTTGGGGTCTCAGGTGCCAATGATGGGGCCCCATTAACCTAGAAAAGGAACAAACGCTTTTTGTCCTGGCACATTTTCCCTGGGAGGAATCTTGGGCCGTCTGGAATTCTGGGCTGAAAACCGGCATTTTCCCAGACCCCCACCTCGCCAGCACTGTCGAGCTTTGAGCCAAGGGGAAAGGTGGCAGGCTTGGGCTCTCAGGTGTCAATGATGGAGCCCCATTAACCCTAGAAAAGGAGCAATCGCTTTCTGTCCTGACACCTTTTCCCTGGGAGGAATCTTCATCCGTCTACAATTCTGGGCTGAAAACCCGCATCTAACATGGAACTTTGGGGTGTGCGCCCAGGGAAAAGGTGGCAGCCTTGTGCTCTCAGGTGTCTATGATGAGGCCCCATTAACCCTAGAAAAGGAGCAATCCCTTTCTGTCCTGGCACCTTTTCCCTTGGAGGAATCTTCATCCGTCTGGAATTCTGGGATGAAAAAAGGCATTTCCCGGACCCGCACCTGGAATGCACCGTCGAGCTTTGAGCCCATGGTAAAGGTGGCAGCCTTGCGCTCTCAGCTGCCAAAGACGGGGCCGCATTAACCTTAGAAAAGGAACAATCGCTTTCTGTCCTGGCAAGTTTCTCCCAGGGAGAAATCATCGTCCGTCTGGAATTCTGGGCTGAATAAACGGCATGTGGCACGCACCGTCAGGCTTTGAGCCCAGGGAAAAGATGACAGCCTTGGGCTGTCAGGTGCCAATGAGGGGGCCGCATTTACCCTAGAACTGGAACAATCGCTTTCTGTCCTGACACTTTTTCCCTGGGAGGAATCTTGGTCAGTCTGGAAATCTGGGCTGAAAAAAGGCACGTACCCTGACCCGCACCTGGTACTCTCCGTCGTGCTTTGAGGCCAGGGAAAAGGTTGCAGCCTTGGGCTCTGAGTTGCCAATGACAGAGCCCCATTACCCCAAGAAAAGGAACAATCCCTTTCTGTCCTATCACCTTTTCCCTGGGAGGAATCTTGGTCCATCTGGAATTCTGGGCTGAAAAACAGCACTTTCCCGGACCTGCACGTGGCCCGCACCGTCGAGCTTTGCGCCCAGGGAAAAGGCGGCAGCCTTTGGCTCTCGGGTGCCAATGATGGGGCCCTATTGACCCTAGAAAAGGAGCAATCGCTTTCTGTCCTGGCCCTTTTTTCCTGGCAGGAATCTTCGTCCGTCCGGAATTCTGGGCTGAAAAAAGGCACTTTCCCGAACCTGCATGTGGCCCGCGCTGTCGAGCTTTGCGCCCAGGGAAAAGGCGGCAGCCTTTGGCTCTCAGGTGGCAATGATGGGGCCCCATTATTCTTAGAAAAGGCATAATGGCTTTCTGCCCTGGCATCTTTTTCCTGGGAGGAATCTTCATTCATCTGGAATTCTGGGATGAAAAACTGCATTTGCCGGACCCGCACATGGCATGCACCAACGAGGTTTGAGCCCAAGGAAAAGGTGGCAGCCTTGGGCTCTCAGCTGCCAAAGATGGGGCCGCATTAACCCTCGAAAAGGAACAATCCTTTTCTGTCCTGGCACCCTTTCCCTGGGAGGAATCATCGTCCCTCTGGAATTCTGGGCTTAAAAAACCGCATGTGGCATGCACCGTCGGGCTTTGCGCCCAGGGAAAAGGTGGCAGTCTTGGGCTCTCAGGTGCCAATGATGGGGCCCCATTAACCCTAGCAAATGAGCAAACGCTTTCTGTCCTGGCACTTTTTCCTTGGCAGGAATCTTCATCCGTCTGGAAATCTGGGCTGAAAAATTACGCTTTCCCAGAACCGCACCTGGCACACTCCATCGAGCTTTGAGGCCAGGGAAAAGGTGGCTGCCTTGGGCTCTCAGGTGCCAATGGTGGGGCCCCTTAAACCTAGAAATGGAACAATCGCTTTCTCTCTTGGCATCTTTTCCCTGGGAGGAATCTTCGTCCGTCTGGAAATCTGGACTGAAAAATGGCACCTACGCTGACCCACACCTGGAGTGTTCCGTCGAGCTTTGAGCCAAGGGAAAAGGTGGCAGGCTTGGGCTCTCAGGTGCCAATGATTGGGCCCCATTAAACCTAGAAATGGAACAATCGTTTTCTGTCCAGGCACTTTATCCCAGGGTAGAATCTAAAAATTTCTGGAATTCTGGGCTGAAAAACGGCACTTTCCCTGACCTGCACCTGGTACCCTCCATTGTGCTTTGAGGCCAGGGAAAAGGTGGCAGCCTTGGGCTCTCAGGTGACAATGATGGTGCCCCGTTACCCCAAGAAAAGGAACAATCCCTTTCTGTCCTAGCACCTTTTCCCCAGGAGGAATCTTGGTCCATCTGGAATTCTGGGCTGAAAAAAGGCACTTTACCTGACACGCAGGTGGCACGCACCGTCGATCTTTGAGCACAGGGAAAAGGTGGCAGTCTTGGGCTCTCAGGTGGCAATGATGGGGCTCCATTAACCTAAGAAATGGAACAATCCCTTTCTGTCCGGGCATTTTTTCCCTGGGAGGAATCATCGTCTGTCTGGAATTCTGGGCTTAAAAAACAGCATGTGGCACCTTTCTGTCCTGGCACCTTTTCCCTGGGAGAAATCTTTGCTGGCCTGGAATTCTGGGATGCGAAACGGCACTTCCCCGGACCCGCAAGTGGAACGCACCATCGAGCTTTGCGCCCAGGAAAAAGGTGGCAGCCTTGGGCTCTCAGGTGCCAAAGATGGGGCCCCATTACCCCAAGAAAAAGAACAATCGCTTTCTGTCCTGGCACCTTTTCCCTGGGAGGAATCTTCATCTGTCTGGAATTCTGGGCTGAAAACGGCTCTTTCCCTTACCCGCAAGTGGCACGCACCATCGAGCTTTGCGCCCAGGGAAAAGGTGGCAGCCCTGGGCTCTCAGATGCCAAAGATAGGACCCCATTACCCCTAGAAAAGGCACAATGGCTTTCTGTCCTGTCACCTTTTCCCTGGGAGGAATTTTCGTCCGTCTGGAATTCTGGGCTGAAAAACGGCCCTTTCCCAGACCCGCACAGGGTATGCACCGTCGAGCTTTGCACCCAGGGAAAAGGTGGCAGCCCTGGGCTCTCAGGTGCCAATGATGGGGCCCCATTAACCCTAGAAAAGGCACAATCGCTTTCTCTCCTGGCACCTTTTCCCTGGGAGAAATCTTCATCAACCTCGAATTCTGGGATGAGAAACAGCACATTCCTGGACCCGCAAGTGGCACGCACCGTCCAGCTTTGCGCTCAGGGAAAAGGTTGCAGCCTTGGGCTCTCAGGTGCCAATGATGGGTCCCCATTACTCCTAGAAAAGGAGAAATCCATTCCTGTCCTGGCACCTTTTCCAAGGGAGGAATCTTCATTGGTCTGGAATTCTGGAATGAGAAACGGCAATTTCCCGCACCCTCACGTAGCACGCATGGTCGAGCTTTGCACCCAGGCTACAGGAGGCAACCTTGGGCTCTCAGGTGCCAATGATGGGGCCCGATTAACCCTAGAAATGGAACAATCGCTTTCTGTCCTGGGAGCCTCTTCCCTGTGAGGAGTCTTCATCCGTCTGGAATTCAGGGCTGAAAAACGGCACTTTCCCGGACAAGAAAGTGGTACGCGCCGTTGATGTTTGCGCCCACAGAAAAGGTGGCAGCCTTGAACTCTCAGATGCCAATGATGGGGCACCATTGACCCTAAAAAAAGGACAATTCGATTTCTGACCTGGCACCTTTTCCCTGGGAGGTATC
This sequence comes from Pithys albifrons albifrons, assembly GCF_047495875.1. NCBI lineage: Eukaryota > Metazoa > Chordata > Aves > Passeriformes > Thamnophilidae > Pithys > Pithys albifrons. The sequence goes on from NC_092491.1 coordinate 1,543,383, forward strand.
TTTGTCCGTCTGGAATTCTGGGTTCAAAACTGGCACTGCCCCAAACCCGCAAAAGGTACACACCGTCGAGCTTTGTGCCCAGGGAAAAGGGGGCAGACTTGGGCTCTCAGGTGCTAATGATGGGGCCCCATTAGCCCTAGAAAAAGGAGAAATCGATTCCTGTCCTGGCACCTTTTCCCAGGGAGGAATCTTCATCGGTCTGGAATTCTGGAATGAGAAACGGCAATTTCCCGCACCCTCACGTAGCACGCACCGTCGAGCTTTGCACCCAGGGTATAGGAGGCAACCTTGGGCTCTCAGGTGCCAATGATGGGGCCCGATTAACCCTAGAAATGGAACAATCGCTTTCTGTCCTGGGAGCCTCTTCCCTGTGAGGAGTCTTCATCCATCTGGAATTCAGGGCTGAAAAATGGCACTTTCCCGGACAAGAAAATAGTACACGCCATTGATGTTTGCGCCCACAGAAAAGGTGGCAGCCTTGAAGTCTCAGGTGCCAATGATGGGGCACCATTGACCCTAGAAAAGGACAATTTGATTTCTGACCTGGCACCTTTTCCCTGGGAGGTATCTTCGTCTGTCTGGAATTCTGGGCTGAAAAATGGCACTTCCCCGGACCCGCAAGTGGCACGCGCCGTCGACATTTGCTTCCAGGGAAAAGGTGGCAGCCTTGGGCTCTCAGGTGCCAATGATGGGGCCCCATTAGCCCTAGAAAAAGGAGAAATCGATTCCTGTCCTGGCACCTTTTCCCAGGGAGGAATCTTCATCGGTCTGGAATTCTGGAATGAGAAACGGCAATTTCCCGGACCCTCACGTAGCACGCACCATCGAGCTTTGCACCCAGGTTAAAGGAGGCAAACTTGGGCTCTCAGGTGCCTCTGACAGGGCCTGATTTCGCCTAGAAATGGAACAATCACTTTCTGTCCTGGCACCTTTTCCCTGTAATGGTTTGACCCATGGCTTACTCAGTAACCATTGTATCTAAGGAAGTTACAAGTATTCCACACGTGTCTTCCACGTAGCAGTGGGGGAGTGGTTTTTCTCTTTTTCCTTCCTTGGCTGAGAAGCTGGAGGGAGGTGGTTGAAGCCTGGTCCCTCCGGTGCCTGGTGGTTCTCCTGTCCTGGGTGAGATTGTTTCATTCTTGTTCCCCTTCCTTGAGGTTTTTAATTGTGTTTCTTTTGATTCATTCGGTTTCTTTGGGTTGGGTTGGTGTCTTCCCTATTTCCCAGCTAATCAATCCCCTTTTCTCCCTTCCCCTCTCCCCTGGGAGGTGGGATCCTATGTGTTGTGTATACAGTGTGGTTTGTAAATGTTAGTAAATATAATTTATTCTTTTTATTCAGTTCAGTTTCTTTAGAGTGCGTTTCTTTTCAGTTTTTTTTTTCCTTTCCTTTGCTGGGAAGGTTCTGGGAGGGGGAAGGAGGGGGGCCAGTCCAGGGTTGGCAACAGCTAGGCCAAACCTGCGACATTGTTGGAGGTTCCACCGAGATACTGACCTTGAGTTGTTTTGTAAACAATTCTCTGTTTAGAGAACAGTGGCCGGGAGAACTGCCAACTGAAGTGGTATTATCAAAAGAGTATCTTTTTGTTATAAACAAGGTTTTTGTTTGGGAACAGAGGACTCAGGCATAAGGTAAACAATAGAAAGAATGGTTTTCACCATTTTTAGCAAATACCTGAGAGGTACCAGAGGAGGTCAGTCCAACCATGCTGGCATGGCCTGGCAGTCTCTTGTAGTGAAAGGCCTCCTGTTAAGTGTCTTTCTATTCCTTTACATACTGATGCTGCTAATGCTTACTCCCACTCTGAGAGGTCTCCTAGGGACATACCTAGGTCTGCCTGATAATTGTCATCCATGTAAGGCCCTCCTGAATCTTGACATTAAAGGTCTGTTAAATTATGACATTAATGGACTATTGAGAGAGATCCCTACTGTTACAATTGGTCCCAGTTATTACCTAAATTGTATTGTGACAGCACTAGTGTTTATGAAGGTAATGAAACTGTTGTATAAGATTGGAAGAATGCTGGCACTTTGTTGCTTCCCTTGTTTCAGACCTAAGAAAGGCTATGCCTCTGGGGGACTCGCTGGAACTTTGGAAGGGGCTTTGGACAGGCCAGTCCCTGGGTGGGATGGGCCTTGGTCGGATCTCGGTAAAGTGCTAGGGCGTATCTCACCCTCCGCTCTTTGGAAGTTCACGCCAGAAGAAGTGTGTGACTCTGCTGAGGTGGCCCGCTGTTTATCAGAAGAGTGTTTTTCCTATGAGGACCCGTATACACGAGTCTCTGCTTTGTGTTGGGGCCTGGCTAGTGCTTATCGATGTGCCATAGACTACTGTCACTGGCTTGAGGACAGGATAGAATATGGAGATATGCCATCCGAGACCTGTGCAGTCCCCGTTCAGGCTACCGAAAGTGAAGTCCAAACACAGCATGAGGTCGATGTTGTTTCTGAAGAGACCCAAACTCAAGCAGCTGAAACTAATACAGCCTCCGTCCCATCTGTAGAAACCCAAACTCAAGCTGCAGACCCGGACATGGCTACCTCCGCTGTCCCTGCTAAAACTACAGTTGAGACTCAGACTCAAACAGAGGCCAACAAAGCCCCCATTCACTCTGTAGGGACCCAAACTCAAGTTTCAGCCTCTGTTTGCTCAGTAGAAACCCAAACTCAGGTTTCAAATCTGGACAAGGCCATTTCTGCTGTCCCTTCTACAACCACAGCTGAAACTCAGACGCAGGCTGAAGCAAATACAGTCTCTGTTTGCTCGACAGAAACCCAAACTCAGGCTGCAAATCTGGACAAGGCTATTTCTGCTGTCCCCGCTACAACCACGGCTGAAACCCAGACGCAAGCCGAAGCTAATACAGCTTCCAGTTGTTCCGTAGAAATTCAGACTCAAGCCGTAGATCTGGAGGTTGCCATCTCTATTAAGCCTGCTAAGACCACAGTTGAAGCTCAGACTCAGGCCGACGTCGATACAGTTTCTATTCGCTCTGTGGAAACTCAGACTCAAGCTGCAGATCTGGAAGCGGCCATTCCTACTAAACCCACCAAGACCTCAGTTGAAGCTCAAACTCAAGCCGACGCGGATACAGTTCCTATTCGCTCTGTGGGAACTCAAACTGAAGTTATGGACCGGAAGATTATCATTGCCCCCATAAAGAAGAAAACAACGAGGACAAAGGAGACTACAAAACCCATAGAGCCACCTCTGCAATTGGAACAAGAAGAAGAGGAACAAGAAGAAGAAGAAAAAGAAGAAGAAGAAGAAGAAGAAGTAGACGAAGAAGCAGCTGCGAGAGAGGAAGAAACTGCTGTGACGATGGAAGGAGCGACGGCACAAGAGGAAAGAATAGTCACAGTAGAAGAGGGAGCAGCCGCCAGAGAGGGAGGAGTGGTCACAAGGGATGGGGCACACCTAATGGGACTGGGGGCACGTCCAAAAGAGACCAGAGGCATGCCTGGAGAAAGGAAAGGAATGGTGCGAGCATCCTGGGATAGAATAACATTCGACGATTGGTGCTCTGACTACACACGCAAGTACCCAGTGGAGGAAGAGAGGAGGTCAACGCGCTTCCGTCAGCCTGAGGAAGGACCGTTTCAGCCTCTTCAAAGGCAACCCTCCCTTGGAAGTATGATTCCGCCTCCCCATACTAGACCTACATTTGAGGGAATAGATGACCGGGGAAGGCCCTTACCCCGGCCTTCCAAGGACTATGTGCTACCTCCATTCATCAGACCTGATGAACAACGCAGGAGCTCCCTTTCACGGGGTGCACGAGCTAGGAGTCTTTCCCCACGTCTCGAACGAAGTAGAAGTCTCTCTCCACAGCGTGGGCGATGTAGGAGCCCATCCTCCCGGAGTGAACACCATAGAAGCTCATCTTCACGGCCTGAACAATCCCCATCTTCGCCTCAGAGGGTCAGAAAGGAAGTGAGAGAGGTTCCACGAAGGAGTGGAAGAGTAAAAACACAGGTAGAGAGAATAGTACGTGGAAGAGATGGACAGGAAATAATGAGGGAAAGTGAAATTATACGATCATTGACCCCAAAGGAGATTCGAGATATACGAAGGGATTACAGTCGGTGGCCCGATGAACGCATCCTCACCTGGCTGGTGCGATGTTGGGACCAGGGGGCCAGTAGTCATGTGCTGGAAGGTCATGAAGCACAACAATTGGGATCTCTTGCCCGAGACCGTGAAATAGAACAGGAAATGGGACAGGGGGAGATGGCATCCAGTCTCTGGACCCGAATCCTCCGTGCCGTGAGGGCAAGATACCCATTTAAAGAGTATTTGGTGAGTGCTCCGAGAGAGTGGAATACTGCAGAAGAAGGCATCCAGTATCTGCGGGAACTGGCCATGCTGGAGATTATATACTCCGATCCAAATTACTATGACATCTTGGTCCCAGAGAAGATGCCCTGCACACAGCCGATGTGGGATAAGGTGATGAATGGGGCCCCTAAGTCTTATATGCCATGTCTGATATCTGCATACCCTCTAAGTATGGACGAGAATGAGATACACGTTGACAGAATGTGTCACTGGATACAGAGAATATCGGAAACCATGAGAGTCCCCTCTAACTACCAGCATTCGTCCCTCTACAGTGGGGAAAGGGTAGGGAGGAATCCTAGACGCTCTGTGTATGAAGAAGAACCTAGAGGCAAAGGTTCTAGAGGTCGCAAAGAAAGGTCTCGTTCTCATTCTCGTTCAAGTTCCTGTTCTCGTTCTCGGTCCCGTTCCCGTTCTTGGTCACCTCATGCAGCACGAGGGAAAACTAGAGGCCACCAGAGGAATACTAGACGCTCTGTGTATGAAGAAGAACCTAGACACAGAAGTTCTAGAGGTCGCAAAGAAAGGTCTCGTTCTTATTCTCGTTCCAGTTCTCGTTCTCATTCCCGCTCCCGTTCTCGGTCATCTCATGCAGCACGAGAGAAAACTGGAAGCCCCAGGAGTAAGACACAAAGTGAGCGTGGTTTCTTGTGGGCCCTTCTGCGCGAACTAGGGGAAAACATGAAAAAATGGCATGGTGAACCCACCTCTAAACTTAAAGCCCGAGTGCAAGAATTAAAACGGAAAGTAGCTGGCAAGAAAGCTGTCCACATAGTTGAAGCAAAGACCCCGGAAAAGAAACATCGATCTCCGAAACGCAAAAGAAACAACTCCCCCCATGCTGATGAAGGAGCCTCTGACAGAGCATCGCACAGGTCAGATGGAGAATGCTCCGACCAGGAACAACAATAGAGGGGCCCTGCCTCCTGCCAGGAGGAGGAGAGGGACGAGGATGATAATCGGGTTTATTGGGCTGTGTGGGTTCGATGGCCTGGCACATCGGATCCTCAGAAATATCGAGCTTTGGTAGATACTGGTGCCCAATGTACATTAATGCCATCAGAACATGAGAGTACAGAGACTGTATCTATTTCTGGAGTAACCGGAGGGTCTCAGGACCTGTCGGTGGTAGAGGCTGACATGAGCCTAACAGGAGACCAATGGGAAAAGCATTCCATTGTGACAGGACCAGAAGCCCCTAGCATCCTTGGTATGGACTATTTAAAAAGAGGACACTTTAAGGACCCGAAGGGGTACCGGTGGGCTTTTGGTGTAGCTACAGTGATTGAAGGAGAGTCCAAACAGTTGTCTACTCTCCCTGGTCTCTCAGAAGACCCTTCTGCTGTGGGATTACTCCGAGTCAAAGATCAAGAAGTACCGATGGCCACTGCAACTGTACATAGGCGACAGTATCGTACAAACCGAGATGCTGTGATTCCCATCCATAAAATGATCAGGAAGCTGGAGAGCCAAGGGGTGGTCAGCAGAACACACTCACCCTTCAACAGCCCTATCTGGCCTGTACGTAAATCAGATGGAGAATGGAGATTGACTGTGGACTATCGTGGCCTGAATGAAGTTACGCCACCGCTGAGTGCTGCTGTGCTAGATATGTTGGAGCTCCAGTATGAGTTGGAGTCCAAAGCAGCAAAGTGGTATGCCACTATTGACATTGCTAATGCATTCTTCTCCATTCCTCTGGCACCAGAGTGCAGGCCACAGTTTGCTTTCACCTGGAGGGGCGTGCAGTACACCTGGAACCGATTGCCCCAGGGGTGGAAACACAGTCCAACCATTTGTCATGGGCTGATCCAGGCCACATTGGAGAAGGGTGAGGCCCCAGAACACATCCAGTATATTGATGATGTCATTGTATGGGGAGACACAGCAGAAGAAGTCTTTGAAAAAGGACAAAAGATTATTCAGATTCTCCTCAAAGCTGGTTTTGCCATCAAAAAGAGCAAGGTCAAGGGACCTGCCAGAGAGATTCAGTTCCTTGGGGTGAAATGGCAAGATGGACGTCGCCAGATTCCAACCGACGTCATCAATAAGATTGTAGCAATGGCTCCACCGACTAACAAGAAAGAGACCCAAGCGTTTCTGGGAGCCATAGGCTTCTGGCGAATGCACATCCCAGAGTACAGCCAGATCGTGAGCCCTCTCTATTTTGTGACCCGTAAAAAGAACATTTTCCAATGGGGTCCTGAACAACAACAGGCTTTCAAGCAGATCAAACAAGAAATCGCACATGCCGTGGCTCTTGGACCAGTCAGGACGGGACCAGATGTGAAGAATGTACTTTATTCCACAGCTGGAGATAAAGGTCCCTCCTGGAGCCTCTGGCAAAAGGTGCCTGGTGAGACGCGAGGGCGACCACTTGGTTTCTGGAGCCGAAGCTACAGAGGCTCTGAGGCCAATTACACCCCTATGGAGAAGGAAATCTTAGCGGCGTATGAAGGCATACGAGCAGCCTCAGAAGTCATCGGTACCGAAGCACAGCTTTTCCTGGCACCTCGACTACCAGTGTTAAGCTGGATGTTCAAAGGAAAAGTGCCCCCTACACACCATGCCACCGATGCCACGTGGAGCAAGTGGATTGCTTTGATTACACAACGTGTTCGAATTGGGAGCTCGAATCGCCCTGGAATTCTAGAAATTATAACCAATTGGCCTGAAGGTGGGGACTTCAGCCTGGCAGATGAAGAAGAGGAAGAGTCAGTGAGTCGAGCTGAAGAAGCTCCACCATATAATCAGCTGCCAGATGAAGAGACACGCTACGCCCTTTTCACTGATGGTTCTTGCCGTATCGTAGGGAGGAGCCGGAAGTGGAAAGCAGCTGTGTGGAGTCCCACCCGACGGGTGGCAGAAGCCACTGAAGGGAAAGGCGAATCGAGTCAGTTCGCAGAACTCAAAGCTGTCCAATTGGCCCTAGACATTGCAGAAAGAGAAGGATGGCCAAGGCTCTACTTGTACACCGACTCATGGATGATAACAAATGCTCTCTGGGGATGGCTAGATCGGTGGGAGAAGATGAATTGGAGGCGTAGAGGGAAGCCCATCTGGGCTGCAGATCTGTGGCAAGACATTGCTGCCAGAGTAAAGAAATTGAGCGTGAGAGTCCGCCATGTAGATGCCCATGTGCCCAAAAGTCGAGCTAATGAGGAACAAGATAATAACAGACAGGCAGACCGAGCTGCACAGATTGAGGTGTCACAAGTAGACCTCGATTGGCAGAAAAAGGGAGAATTGTTCCTAGCTCAATGGGCACATGATGCTTCAGGCCATCAAGGCCGGGATGCAACCTATAAATGGGCACGAGACCGAGGGGTGGATTTAACTATGGACACTATCTCCCAGGTTATCCGCGATTGTGAAACCTGTGCTGCCATTAAGCAGGTAAAAAGATTGAAGCCCCTTTGGTATGGTGGACGCTGGGACAAGTATAAATACGGAGAGGCCTGGCAGGTTGACTACATCACACTGCCACAGACTAGCCAAGGTAAGCGCTATGTGCTTACCATGGTTGAAGCGACCACTGGATGGTTGGAGACATATTCGGTACCACATGCAACAGCCCGGAATACTATCTTGGGTCTTGAGAAACAGGTCTTGTGGAGGCATGGCACTCCAGATCGCATTGAGTCAGATAATGGGACTCATTTCAAGAACAATCTAGTGGCCACTTGGGCACGGGAGCATGGCATTGAATGGGTATATCACATTCCATATCACGCACCTGCTGCTGGAAAGGTTGAAAGGTGCAATGGACTATTAAAAACAACTCTGAAGGCACTAGGTGGAGGAACCTTCAAGAACTGGGATAAGCATTTAGCCAAGGCCACCTGGTTGGTTAACACCAGAGGCTCTGTCAATCGAGCTGGTCCTGCCCAAGCAGAATCCCTCCACACGGTAGATGGAGACAAAGTTCCAGCGATTCACTTGAGAGGCATGTTAGGGAAATCTGTCTGGATTACCCCTCCCTCGGGCCAAGACAAACCCATTCGTGGGATTGTTTTTGCCCAAGGGTCCGGAAACACCTGGTGGGTAATGAGGAAGGATGGTGAGATCCAGTGTGTGCCCCAAGGCAATCTAGCCTTGGGGAAGAACTAATGTTGTGCTTTGAGTTGTGTTTTGCAGGAAACCAGACATGAGACGAGGAAAAAACCCAAACAAAGCCGGTACTGGTATCCCATGATGTCCAACGATAAGGCAGCCCTAAACTGTGGACTAGGCCTCAACTTGGAACTGTGACTCTAACCAAAAGGCAATGGACTAAAGCTGAACTTATGCTGGTGTTGATCCTTGATGACAAGACATCTGCCTTGAAGGACTGCATATGGACTCTATATATATATGTGTGTGTGGGATATAAGCAAATGCAATAATACAAAGATTGCGTGGAAAGACCAGTGTGGAATAAGGGGTGAAGAATGTAATGGTTTGACCCATGGCTTACTCAGTAACCATTGTATCTAAGGAAGTTACAAGTATTCCACACGTGTCTTCCACGTAGCAGTGGGGGAGTGGTTTTTCTCTTTTTCCTTCCTTGGCTGAGAAGCTGGAGGGAGGTGGTTGAAGCCTGGTCCCTCCGGTGCCTGGTGGTTCTCCTGTCCTGGGTGAGATTGTTTCATTCTTGTTCCCCTTCCTTGAGGTTTTTAATTGTGTTTCTTTTGATTCATTCGGTTTCTTTGGGTTGGGTTGGTGTCTTCCCTATTTCCCAGCTAATCAATCCCCTTTTCTCCCTTCCCCTCTCCCCTGGGAGGTGGGATCCTATGTGTTGTGTATACAGTGTGGTTTGTAAATGTTAGTAAATATAATTTATTCTTTTTATTCAGTTCAGTTTCTTTAGAGTGCGTTTCTTTTCAGTTTTTTTTTTCCTTTCCTTTGCTGGGAAGGTTCTGGGAGGGGGAAGGAGGGGGGCCAGTCCAGGGTTGGCAACAGCTAGGCCAAACCTGCGACAATCCGTCTAGAATTCTGGGCTAAAAAAGGGCACTTTCCCAGACGAGAAAGTGGCACGCACCCTCGACATTTGCGCCCAGGGAAAAGATGGCAGCCTTGGGCTCTCAGGTGCCAAGGATGGGGTCCCGTTAACACTAGAAAAATAACACTTGCTTTCTGTCCTGGCACCTTTTCCCAGGGAGGAATCTTCGTCTGTCTGGAATTCTGGGTTCAAAAATGGCCCTGCCCCAAACCCGCACAAGGTACACACCATCAAACTTTGCGCCCAGGGAAAAGGGGGCAGCCTTGGGCTCTCAGGTGCCAATGATGGGGCCCCATTACCCCTACAAAAGGCACAATGGCTTTCTGTTCTGGCACCTTTTCCCAGGAAGGAATCTTCATCGGTTTGGAATTCTGGTCTGAGAATCGGCACTTTCCTGGACTCGCAAGTGGAACGCACCATCGAGCTTTGCATCCAGGGAAAAGCTGGCAGTCTTGGGCTCTCAGGTGCCAATGATGGGGCCCCATTACCTTTACAAAAAGCACAATGGCTTTCTGTCCTGACACCTTTTCCCTGGGAGGAGTCTTCATTGGTCTGGAATTCTGGGCTGTAAAATGGCACTTCCCCGGATCCGCACAGGGTACGCACCGTCGAGCTTTGCGCCCAGACAAAAGGTGGCAGCCCTCGGGTCTCAGCTGCCAATTTTGGGGCCCCATTAACCCTAGAAAAGGAGCAATCCCTTTCTGTCCTGGCATCTTTTCCCTGGGAGGAATCTTCATTGGTCTGGAATTCTGGGCTGAAAACGGCTCTGTCCCTTACCCGCATGTGGCACGCACCGTCGAGCTTGGCGCCCAGGGAAAAGGTGGCAGCCCTGGGCTCTCAGCTGCCAATTTTGGGGCCCCATTAACCCTAGAAAAGGCACAATTGCTTTCTGTCCTGGCACCTTTTCCCTGGGAGAAATCTTCATCGGCCCTGAATTCTCGGATGAGAAACAGCACATTCCTGGACCCGCAAGTGGCACGCACCGTCGAGCTTTGCGCTCAGGGAAAAGGTTGCAGCCTTCTGCTCTCAGGTGCCAGTGATGGGGCCCCATTCACCCTAGAAAAGGAGAAATCGATTCCTGTCCTGGCACCTTTTCCCAGGGAGGAATCTTCATCGGTCTGGAAACCTTGATTGAGAAATAGTAATTTCCCGGACCCTCACGTAGCACGCACCTTCGAGCTTTGCGCCCAGGGAAAACGAGGGAAACTTGGGCTCTCAGGTGCCTGTGACGGGGCCCGATTTCCCCTAGAAAAGGCACAATGATTTTCTGACCTGGCACCTTTTCCCTGGGAGAAATCTTCATCCGTCTGGAATTCTGGGCTGAAAACCGGCCCTTTCCTGGACCCGCACAAGGTACGCACCATCGAGCTTTGCACCCAGGGAAAAGGTGGCAAACTTGGGCTCTCAGGTGCCAACGATGGGGCCGCATTACTTCTAGAAATTGCACAGTGGCTTTCTGTCCTGGCACCTTTACCCAGGGAGGCAATTTCGTCCGTCTGGAATAGTGGGCTGAAAAACAGCACTTTCCCGGTCACGCACATATCACGCACTGTCGAGATTTTCGCCCAAGGAAAAGGTGGCAGCCTTGGGCTCTCAGGTGCTTATCTAACACATGAAACTCTTGATTTCTAACAGACAGGAGACATCAGGGCACATATTTCTTATGGTTATGGAAAGTAAATCATATGCATCTAATACTCCAGGGCTGGAGCTTGCTTTCATGGTGAAAAGCACTGTTGTTCCTTAGAGGAAGCTCAACGAGCAAAGTGCAACTTTGCTTTGCTAACAAGTGAAACAGTCGATTCCTGTCAGACAGAAGGCATCAGGACACAGTATTCTTAGGGCTCTGGCTAGTGAATCACATGCATCAGAGAATCCAGGACTGGAGTTCTCTTTCTGGATGCAAAGCACAGTTGTTCCTTAGGGGAAGTTCAGCTCGCAAAGAGTAGCATTTTTCTGCTAACAAGTGAAACAGTCGATTCCTGCCAGAAAGAATGTATCAGGACACATATTTCTTATGGCTTTAGAAAGATTCTCATATGCATCTGAGAATCCAGGCCTGGATCTTTCTTTCTTGGTGAAAAACAACGTTGTTCCTTAGGGGAAGCTCATCTCGCAAAGTGCAACTAACTGTGCCATGCTCTGCTAACAAGTGAAAGAGTTGATTCCTGCCAGAGAGAACACATTAGGGCACTCATTTCTAACGGCTTTTGAAAGTGAATCATATGCATCAGATAATCCATGCCTGGAGCTTTCTTATTTGGGAAAAGCACCAGTGCCCCTTGAAGCAAGTTCATCGTGCAAAGTGCAAGTAACTCTCCCATGATCTGCTAAAGTGTGACACGGTTGATTTGTGCCAGACAGAAGGCTGCAAGATACATATTTTTTATGGATTTGGAAAGAGAATTATATGCATCAGAGAACCCAGGCCTGGAGCTTTCTTTCTCCGTGAAAGAAACAGTTGTTACTTATGGGAATGTACTCTCGCAAAGCGTAGCGAAGAGTCCCATCTGTGTTAACAAGTGAAACAGCTGATTCTTGCCGATACCCATTTGTTATGGCTTTGGAAAATGAATCACATGCATCAGAGAATCCAGGCCTGGAGCTTTCTTTCTCGGTGAGAATCAGACTTGTTCTTTATGGGAAGCTCATCTTCCAAAGTGCAACTAACAGTGCCATGCTCTGCTAACAAGTGAAAGAGTTGATTCCAGCCAGAGAGAATACATTAGGGCACTCATTTCTAACGGCTTTTGAAAGTGAATCATATGCATCAGATAATCCATGCCTGGAGCTTTCTTATTTGGGAAAAGCACAAGTGCCCCTTGAAGCAAGTTCATCTCGCAAAGTGCAAATAAAATTCCCATGGGCGCAAATCTCGACGGTGCGTGCAAGGTCAGGTTCCGGGAAAGTGCCCATTTTCAGCCCTGTATTCAAGACAGATTTAGATTCCTCCCAGGAAAAAGGGTCAGGACAGAAAGCGATTGTAACTTTTCTAGGGGCAATAGGACCCTATAATTTGCACCTGAGAGCCCAAGGCTGCCACCTTTTCCCTGGGCGCAAATCTCGATGGTGCGTGTCACCTGCGCTTCAGGGAATGTGCCCCCTTTCAGACCAGAATTCAAGACAGACAAGGATTCCTCCCAGGGAAAAGGTGCCAGGACAGAAAGCGATTCTTCCTTTTCTAGGGATAATGGGACCCTTTTGCTGGGATTTGAGAGCCCAAGGCTACCACCTTTTCCCTGGGTGCAATGCTCGACGGTGCATGCCACATGCGGTTCTGGGAATGTTCCGCTATTCAGACCAGTATTCAAGACGGACAAAGATTCCTCCCAGGGAAAAGGTGCAAGGACAGAAAGCGATTGTTCCTTTTCTAGGGTTAATGGGGCCCCATCATTGGCACCTGAGAGCCCAAGGCTGCCACCTTTTCCCTGGGCGTAAAGCTCGACGGTGCATGCCACCTGCGGTTCAGGTAATGTGCCCCCTTTCAGCCCAGAATTCAAGATGGACGAAGATTCCTCCCAGGGAAAAGGTGCCAGGACAGAAAGCGATTGTTCCTTATCTAGGGGTAATGGGGCCCCATCATTGGCAGTTGAGACCCCAAGGCTGCCACCTTTGACCTGGGCTCAAAGCTCGACGGTGCGTGCCACCTGCGGTTCTGTCCAAGTTCCTGTTTTCAGTCAAGTATTCAAGTCGGATTTAGATTCCACCCAGAGAAAAGGTGCCAGGACAGAAAACGATTGTTCCTTTTCTTAGGGTAATTGGGGCCCATCATTCGCAGCTGAGATCCCAAGGCTGCCACCTCTTCCCTGGGCGCAAATCTCGATGGTGCGTGTAATGTCAGGTTCTGGGAAAGTGCCCCTTTTCAGCCCATACTTCAAGACGGATTAAGATTCCTCCCAGGGTTAAAGGTGCCTGGACAGAAAGCGATTGTTCTTTCCTAGGGGTAATTGGGCCCAGTCATTGACAGCTGAGAGCCCAAGGCTGCCACCTTTTCCCTGGGCGCAAATCTCGACGGTGTGTGCTACGTGAAGTTCTAGAAATGTGCCCATATTCAGCCCTGTACTCAAGACGGATGAAGATTCCTCCCAGGGAAGAGGTTCCAGGACAGAAAGCGCTTGTTCCTTTTCTAGGGTTAATGGAGCCTCATCATTGCCAGTTGAGAGCCCAAGGCTGCCACCTCTTCCCCGGGCGCAAACCTCGATGGTGTGTGCAAGGTCAGGTTCCGGAAAAGTGCCCATTTTCAGCCCTGTATTCAAGACAGATTTAGATTCCTCCGAGGGAAAAAGTGCCAGGACAGAAAGCGATTGTTCCTTTTCTAGGGGCAATGGGACCCTATCATTGGCACCTGAGAGCCCAAGGCTGCCACCTTTTAACTGGGCGAAAAGCTCGATGGTGCGTGTCACCTGCGGTTCCGGGAATGTACCCCTTTTCAGCCCAGAATTCCAGACGGATGAAGACTCCTCACAGGGAAAAGGCTCCCAGGACAGAAAGCGATTGTTCCATTTCTAGGGTTAATCGGGCCCCATCATTGGCACCTGAGAGCCCAAGGTTGCCTCCTATACCCTGGGCGCAAAGCTCGACCATGCCTGCTACGTGAGGGTCCGGGAAATTGCTGTTTCTCATTCCAGAATTCCAGACCAATGAAGATTCCTCCCAGGGAAAAGGTGCCAGGACAGGAAGCGATTTCTCCTTTTCTAGGAGTAATCGGGACCCATCATTGGCACCTGAGAGCCGAAGGCTGCCACCTTTTCCCTGGGCGCAAAGCTCGACGGAGCGTTCCACATGCGGATCTCGGAAAGTGTCATTTTTCAGCCCAGAATTCCAGACCTATGAAGATTCCTCAGAGGGAAAAGGTACCAGGAGACAAAGCCATTGTGTATTTTGTAATGCTAATTGGGCCCCATCATTGGCACCTGAGAGCCCAAGCCTGCCACCTTTTCCCTGGGTGCAAAGCTCGACGGTGCGTTCCACTTGCGGTTCCGGGGAAGTGCCGTTTTTCAGCCCGGAATTCCAGACGGATGAAAATTCCTCCCAGGGAAAAGGTGCCAGGACAGAAAGCGATTGTTATTTATCTAGTGTTAACGGGGACCCATCACTGGCACCTGAGAGCCCAAGGTTGCCACCTTTTCCCTGGGCGCAAAGCTAGATGGTGCCTGCCACGTGCAGCTCAGAGAAAGTGCTTTGTTCAGCCCAGAATTCCAGACGGATGACGACACCTCCCAGGGAAAAGGCTCCCAGGACAGAAAGTGATTGTTCCATTTCTAGTCTTAATGGGGGCCCATCATTGGCATCTGAGAGCCAGAGGTTGCCTCCTTTTCCCTGGGCGCAAAGCTCGACAGTGCCTGCCACATGCTGGTCCCAGAAATTGCCATTTCTCATTCCAGAATTCCAGACCGATGAAGATTCCTCCCAGGGAAAAGGTGCCAGGACAGGAATCGATTTCTCCTTTTCTAGGCTTAATGGGACCCCATCACTGGCACCTGAGAGCCCAAGGCTGCCACCTTTTCCCTGGGAGCAAAGGTCGACGGCGCATGCCACTTGCGGGTCCGGGGAAGTGCCATTTTTCAGCCCAGAATTCCAGACAGACGAAGATACCTCCCAGGGAAAAGGTGCCAGGTCAGAAATCGAATTGTCTTTTTCTAGGGTCAATGGTGCCCCATCATTGGCACCTTAGAGTTCAAGGCTGCCACCTTTTCCGTGGGCGCAAACATCAACAGCGCGTACCACTTTCTTGTCCGGGAAAGTGCCGTTTTTCAGCCCTGAATTCCAGACGGATGAAGACTCCTCACAGGGAAGAGGCTCCCAGGACAGAAAGCGATTGTTCCATTTCTAGGGTTAATCGGGCCCCATCATTGGCACCTGAGAGCCCAAGGTTGCCTCCTATACCCTGGGCGCAAAGCTCGACCATGCCTGCTACGTGAGGGTCCGGGAAACTGCCGTTTCTCATTCCAGAATTCCAGACCGTTGAAGATTCCTCCCTGGGAAAAGGTGCTAGGACAGGAATCGGTTTCTCCTTTTCTAAGAGTAATGGGGACCCATCATTGGCACCTGAGAGCCGAAGGCTGCAACCTTTTCCCTGAGTGCAAACCTCGACGGTGCGTGCCAGTTTCTGGTCCAGGAATGTGCTGTTTCTCATCCCAGAATTCGAGGCCGATGAAGATTTCTCCCAGGGAAAAGGTGCCAGGACAGAAAGCAATTGTGCCTTTTCTAGGGGTAATGGGGCCCCAAAATTGACACCTGAGAGCCCAAGGCTGCCACCTTTTCCCTGGGCGCAAAGCTCGACAGAGCGTTCCACGTGCGGGTCCTGGAAAGTGCCATTTTTCAGCCCAGAATTCCAGACCAATGAAGATTCCTCAGAGGGAAAAGGTACCAGGAGACAAAGCCATTGGGTATTTTGTAATGGCAATTGGGCCCCATCATTGGCACCTGAGAGCCCAAGGCTGCCACCTTTTCCCTGGGTGCAAAGCTCGACGGTGCATACCCTGTGCGGGTTCGGGAAAGAGCCGTTTTTCAGCCCAGAATTCCAGACGGAAGTCGATTCCTCTCTGGGAAAAGGTGTCAGGACAGAAAGCCATTGTGCCTTTTCTAGGGGTAATGGGGCCCCATCTTTGGCACCTGAGAGCCCAAGGCTGCCACCTTTTCCCTGGGCGCAAATGTCGACGGCGCGTGCCACTTGCAAGTCCGGGAATGTGCCGTTTCTCATCCCAGAATTCCAGGCCAGCGAAGATTTCTCCCAGGGAAAAGGCTTCCAGGACAGAAAGGGATTGTGCCTTTTCTAGGGGTAATGGGGCCCCCAAATTGGCACCTGAGAGCCCAGGGCTGCCACCTTTTCCCTGGGCGCAAAGCTCGACGGTGAGTGATACATGCGGGTAAGGGAAAGAGCCGTTTTCAGCCCAGAATTCCAAACCGATGAAGATTCCTCCCAGGGAAAAGGTGCCAGGACAAAAAGCGATTGTGCCTTTTCTAGGGTAATGGGGCCCCATCATTGACACCTGAGAGCCCAAGACTGCCACCTTTTGCCTGGGTGCAAAGCTCGACGGTGCGTTCCACTTGCGGTTCCGGGGAAGTGCCATTTTTCAGCCCTGAATTCCAGACGGATAACGACTCCTCCCAGGGAAAAGATTCCCAGGACAGAAAGCGATTCTTCCATTTCTAGTCTTAATGGGGGCCCGTCATTGGCATCTGAAAGCCAGAGGTTGCCTCCTTTTCTCTGGGCGCAAAGCTCGACGGTGCGTGCCACATGCTGGTCCCAGAAATTGCCGTTTCTCATTCCAGAATTCCAGACCGATGAAGATTCCTCCCAGGGAAAGGTGCCAGGACAGGAATCGATTTCTCCTTTTCTAGGCTTAATGGGACCCCATCATTGGCACCTGAGAGCCCAAGGCTGCCACCTTTTCCCTGGGAGCAAATGTCGATGCAACGTCCCACTTGCGGGTTTGGGGAAGTACAATTTTTCAGCCCAGAATTCCAGACGGACGAAGACACCTCCCAGGGAAAAGGTGCCAGATCAGAAATCGAATTGTCCTTTTCTAGGGTCAATGGTGCCCCATCATTGGCACCTCAGAGTTCAAGGCTGCCACCTTTTCCGTGGGCGCAAACATCAACGGCACGTACCACTTTCTTGTCCGGGAAAGTGCCGTTTTTCAGCCCTCAATTCCAGACCGATGAAGACTCCTCACAGGGAAGAGGCTCCCAGGAAAGAAAGCGATTGTTCCATTTTTAGGGTTAATCGGGCTCCATCGTTGGCACCTGAGAGCCCAAGGTTGCCTCCTATACCCTGGGAGCAAAGCTCGACCATGCGTGCTACGTGAGGGTGCGGGAAATTGCCGTTTCTCATTCCAGAATTCCAGACCGATGAAGATTCCTCCCTGGGAAAAGGTGCCAGGACAGAAAGCGATTATTCCATTTCTAGGGTTAATGGGGCTCCATCATTGACACCTGAGAGCCCAAGGTTGCCTCCTACACCCTGGGTGAAAAGCTCAACCATGCGTACTACGTGAGGGTCCGGGAAATTGCCCTTTCTCACTCCAGAATTCCAGACAGATGAAGATTCCTCCCTGGGAAAAGGTGCCAAGACAGGAATGGATTTCTGCTTTTCTAGGAGTAATGG
Source organism: Pithys albifrons albifrons (assembly GCF_047495875.1). Lineage (NCBI taxonomy): Eukaryota > Metazoa > Chordata > Aves > Passeriformes > Thamnophilidae > Pithys > Pithys albifrons. The sequence continues at coordinate 1,560,815 of NC_092491.1, forward strand.
GGACCCATCATTGGCACCTGAGAGCCGAAGGCTGCAACCTTTTCCCTGAGCGCAAAGCTCGACGGTGTGTGCCACTTGCGGGTCCAGGAATGTGCTGTTTCTCATCCCAGAATTCGAGGCCGATGAAGATTTCTCCCAAGGAAAAGGTGCCAGGACAGAAAGCAATTGTGCCTTTTCTAGGGTTAATGGGGCCCCAAAATTGGCAGCTGAGAGCCCAGGGCTGCCACCTCTTCCCTGGGCGCAAAGCTCGACAGTGCGTGCCACATGCGGTTCCGGGGAAGTGCCGTTTTTCAGCCCAGAATTCCAGACGGACGAAGATACCTCCCAGGGAAAAGGTGCCAGGTCAGAAATTGAATTGTCCTTTTCTAGGTCAATGGTACCCTATCATTGGCACCTGCGAGTTCAAGGCTGCCACCTTTTCCCTGGGCGCGAAGCTCGACGGTGCGTGCCACATGCGGGTAAGGGAAAGAGCCGTTTTCAGCCCAGAATTCCAGACCAATGAAGATTCCTCCCTGGGAAAAGGTGCCAGGAGAGAAAGCGATTGTTCTTTTTCTAGGGGTAATGGGGCCCCATCATTGGCACCTGAGAGCCCAAGGCTGCAACCTTTTCCCTGGGCGCAAAGCTCGACGGTGCGTTTCACTTGCGGGTCCGGGGAAGTGCCGTTTTTCAGCCCAGAATTCCAGACGGACGAAAATTCCTCCCAGGGAAAAGGTGCCAGGACAGAAAGCGATTGTTATTTATCTAGTGTTAACGGACACCCATCATTGGCACCTGAGAGCCCAAGGCTGCCACCTTTTCCCTGGGCGCAAAGCTAGATTGTGTCTGCCACGTGCAGGTCAGAGTAAGTGCTTTGTTCAGCCCAGAATTCCAGACGGATGACAACTCCTCCCAGGGAAAAGGCTCCCAGGACAGAAAGCGATTGTTCCATTTCTAGGCTTAACGGGACCCCATCATTGGCACCTGAGAGCCCAAGGCTGCCACCTTTTCCCTGGGAGCAAAGCTCGACCATGCGTGCTACGTGAGGGTGCGGGAAATTGCCGTTTCTCATTCCAGAATTCCAGACCGATGAAGATTCCTCATAGGGAAAAGGTACCAGGAGACAAAGCCATTGTGTATTTTGTAATGCTTATTGTGCCCCATCATTGGCACCTGAGAGCCCAAGGCTGCCACCTTTTCCCTGTGTTCAAAGCTCTACGGTGCATACCCTGTGCGGGTCCGGGAAAGGGCCGTTTTTCAGCCCAGAATTCCAGACGGAAGTCGATTCCTCTCTGGGAAAAAGTGTCAGGACCGAAAGCCATTGTGCCTTTTCTAGGGGTAATGGGGCCCCATCTTTGGCACCTGAGAGCCCAAGGCTGCCACCTTTTCCCTGGGCGCAAATGTCGACGGAGCGTGCCACTTGCAAGTCTGGGAATGTGCCGTTTCTCATGCCAGAATTCCGGGCCAGTGAAGATTTCTCCCTGGGAAAAGGTGCCAGGACAGAAAGGGATTGTGCCTTTTCTATGGTTAATGGGACCCCAAAATTGGCAGCTGAGAGCCCAGGGCTGCCACCTTTTCCCTGGGCGCAAAGCTCGACGGTGCGTGCCACACGCGGGTAAGGGAAAGAGCCGTTTTCAGCCCAGAATTCCAGACGGACGAAAATTCCTCCCAGGGAAAAGGTGCCAGGACAGAAAGCGATTGTTACTTTTCTAGTGTTAACGGGGACCCATCACTGGCACCTGAGAGCCCAAGGCTGCCACCTTTGCCCTGGGCGCAAAGCTAGATGGTGCCTGCCACGCGCAGGTCAGAGAAAGTGCTTTGTTCAACCCAGAATTCCAGACGGATGACGACACCTCCAAGGGAAAAGGCTCCCAGGACAGAAAGCGATTGTTCCATTTCTAGTGTTAATGGGGGCCCGTCATTGGCATCTGAAAGCCAGAGGTTGCCTCCTTTTCCCTGGGCGCAAAGCTCGACAGTGCGTGCCACATGCTGGTCCCAGAAATTGCCATTTTTCATTCCAGAATTCCAGACCGATGAAGATTCCTCCCAGGGAAAAGGTGCCAGGACAGGAATCGATTTCTCCTTTTCTAGGCTTAATGGGACCCCATCATTGGCACCTGAGAGCCCAAGGCTGCCACCTTTTCCCTGGAAGCAAATGTCGACAGCGTGTCCAACTTGCGGGTCTGGGGAAGTTCCATTTTTCAGCCCAGAATTCCAGACGGACGAAGATACCTCCCAGGGAAAAGGTGCCAGGTCAGAAATTGAATTGTCCTTTTCTAGGCCAATGGTGTCCCATCATTGGCACCTGAGAGTTCAAGGCTGCCACCTTTTTCCTGGGCGCAAAGCTCGATGGTGCGTGCCACATGCGGGTAAGAGAAAGAGCCATTTTCAGCCCAGAATTCCGGAGCGATGAAGATTCCTCCCAGGGAAAATGTGCCAGGACAGAAAGCGATTGTGCCTTTTCTAGGGTTAATGGGGCCCCATCATTGGCACCTGAGAGCCCAAGGCTGCCACCTTTTGCCTCGGTGCAAAGCTCGACGGTGCGTTCCACTTGCAGGTCCGGGGAAGTGCCGTTTTTCAGCCCAGAATTCCAGACGGACGAAAATTCCTCCCAGGGAAAAGGTGCCAGGACAGAAAGCGATTGTTATTTATCTAGTGTTAACGGACACCCATCATTGGCACCTGAGAGCCCAAGGCTGCCACCTTTTCCCTGGGCGCAAAGCTAGATGGTGCCTGCTACGTGCTGGTCAGAGAAAGTGCTTTGTTCAGCCCAGAATTCCAGACGGATGACGACTCCTCCCAGGGAAAAGGCTCCCAGGACAGAAAGCGATTGTTCCATTTCTAGTGTTAATGGGGGCCCGTCATTGGCATCTGAGAGCCAGAGGTTGCCTCCTTTTCCCTGGGCGCAAAGCTCGACAGTGCGTGCCACATGCTGGTCCCAGAAATTGCCGTTTCTCATTCCAGAATTCCAGACCGATGAAGATTCCTCCCAGGGAAAAGGTGCAAGGACAGGAATCGATTTCTCCTTTTCTAGGCTTAATGGGACCCCATCATTGGCACCTGAGAGCCCAAGGCTGCCACCTTTTCCCTGGGAGCAAACGTCGACGGTGCGTGCCACTTGCGGGTCTGGGGCATGTGCTGTTTCTCATCCCAGTATTGGAGGCCGATGAAGATTTCTCCCAGGGAAAAGGTGCCAGGACAGAAAGCGATTGTGCCTTTTCTAGGGTTAATGGGGCCCTAAAATTGACACCTCAGAGCCCAAGGCTGCCACCTGTTCCCTGGGCACAAAGCTCGACAGAGCGTTCCACGTGCGGGTCGGGGAAAGTGCCATTTTTCAGCCCAGAATTCCACACCTATGAAGATTCCTCAGAGGGAAAAGGTGCCAGGAGAGAAAGCCATTGTGTATTTTGTAATGGTAATGGCGCCCCATCATTGCCACCTGAATACCCAAGGCTGTCACCTTTTCCCTGGGTGCAAAGCTCGACACTGCGTACCCTGTGCGGGTCCGGGAAAGTGCCGTTTTTCAGCCCTGAATTCCAGACGGATGAAGACTCCTCACAGGGAAAAGGCTCCCAGGACAGAAAGCGATTGTTCCATTTCTAGGGTTAATCGGGCCCCATCATTGGCACCTGAGAGCCCAAGGTTGCCTCCTATACCCTGGGCGCAAAGCTCGACCATGCGTGCTACGTGAGGGTGCGGGAAATTGCCGTTTCTCATTCCAGAATTCCAGACCGATGAAGATTCCTCAGAGGGAAAAGGTACCAGGAGACAAAGCCATTGTGTATTTTGTAATGCTAATTGGGCCCCATCCTTGGCACCTGAGAGCCCAAGGCTGCCACCTTTTCCCTGGGTGCAAAGCTCGACGGTGCATACCCTGTGCGGGTCCGGGGAAGAGCCGTTTTTCAGCCCAGAATTCCAGACGGAAGTCGATTCCTCTCTGGGAAAAAGTGTCAGGACAGAAAGCCATTGTGCCTTTTCTAGGGGTAATGGGGCCCCATCTTTGGCACCTGAGAGCCCAAGGCTGCCACCTTTTCCCTGGGCGCAAATGTCGACGGCGCGTGCCACTTGCAAGTCCGGGAATGTGCCGTTTCTCATCCCAGAATTCCAGGCCAGCTAAGATTTCTCCCTGGGAAAAGGTGCTAGGACAGAAAGCGATTGTGCCTTTTCTAGGGTTAATGGGGCCCCAAAATTGGCAGCTGAGAGCCCAGGGCTGCCACCTTTTCCCTGGACGCAAAGCTCGATGGTGCGTGCCACATGCGGGTAAGGGAAAGAGCCGTTTTCAGCCCAGAATTCCAGATCGATGAAGATTCCTCCCTGGGAAAAGGTGACAGGACAGAAAGCGATTGTTCTTTTTCTAGGGGTAATGGGGCCCCATCATTGGCACCTGAGAGGCCAGGGCTGCAACCTTTTCCCTGGGCGCAAAGCTCGACGGAGCGTTCCACTTGCGGGTCCGGGGAAATGCCGTTTTTCAGCCCAGAATTCCAGACGGACGAAAATTCCTCCCAGGGAAAAGGTGCCAGGACAGAAAGCGATTGTTATTTATCTACTGTTAACGGGAACCCATCATTGGCACCTGAGAGCCCAAGGCTGCCACCTTTTCCCTGGGCGCAAAGCTAGATGGTGCCTGCCACGTGCAGGTCAGAGAAAGTGCTTTGTTCAGCCCTGAATTCCAGACGGATGACGACTCCTCCCAGGAAAAAGGCTCCCAGGACAGAAAGCGATTGTTCCATTTCTAGTCTTAATGGGGGCCCGTCATTGGCATCTGAGAGCCAGAGGTTGCCTCCTTTTCTCTGGGCGCAAAGCTCGACAGTGCATGCCACATGCTGGTCCCAGAAATTGCCGTTTCTCATTCCAGAATTCCAGACCGATGAAGATTCCTCCCAGGGAAAAGGTGCCAGGACAGGAATCAATTTCTCCTTTTCTAGGCTTAACGGGACCCCATCATTGGCACCTGAGAGCCCAAGGCTGCCACCTTTTCCCTGGGAGCAAATGTCGACGGCGCGTTCCACTTGCGGGTCCGGGGAAGTGCCATTTTTCAGCCCAGAATTCCAGACGGACGAAGATACCTCCCAGGGAAAAGGTGCCAGGTCAGAAAATCGAATTGTCCTTTTCTAGGCTCAATGGTGCCCCATCATTGGCACCTGAGACTTCAAGGCTGCCACCTATTCTGTGGGCGCAAACATCAATGGCGCGTACCACTTTCTTGTCTGGGAAAGTGCCGTTTTTCAGCCCTGAATTCCAGACGGATGAAGACTCCTCACAGGGAAGAGGCTCCCAGGACAGAAAGCGATTGTTCCATTTCTAGGGTTTATCGGGCCCCATCATTGGCACCTGAGAGCCCAAGGTTGCCTCCTATACCCTGGGCGCAAAGCTCGACCATGCCTGCTACGTGAGGGTCCGGGAAATTGCCGTTTCTCATTCCAGAATTCCATACCGATGAAGATTCCTCAGAGGGAAAAGGTACCAGGAGACAAAGCCATTGTGTATTTCGTAATACTAATTGGGCCCCATCATTGGCACCTGAGAGCCCAAGGCTGCCACCTTTTCCCTGGGTGCAAAGCTCGACGGTGCATACCCTGTGCGGGTTCGGGAAAGAGCCGTTTTTCAGCCCAGAATTCCAGACGGAAGTGGATTCCTCTCTGGGAAATGGTGTCAGGACAGAAAGCCATTGTGCCTTTTCTAGGGGTAATGGGGCCCCATCTTTGGCACCTGAGAGCCCAAGGCTGCCACCTTTTCCATGGGCGCAAATGTCGACGGCGCGTGCCACTTGCAAGTCCGGGAATGTGCCGTTTTTCATCCCAGAATTCCTGGCCAGCGAAGATTTCTCCCTGGGAAAAGGTGCCAGGACAGAAAGCGATTGTGCCTTTTCTAGGGGTAATGGGGCCCAAAAATTGTCAGATGAGAGCCCAGGCCTGCCACTTTTCTCTGGGCGCAAATCTCGACGGTGCGTTCCACATGCGGGTAAGGCAAAGAGCCGTTTTCAGCCCAGAATTCTAGAGCGATGAAGATTACTCCCACGGAAAATGTGCCAGGACAAAAAGCGATTGTTCTTTTTCTAGGGGTATTGGGGCCCCATCATTGGCACCTGAGAGCCCAAGGCTGCCACCTTTTGCCTGGGCTCAAAGGTCGACGGAGCGTGCAAAGTGCTGGTTTTTTAGCCCAGAATTCCAGACGGATGAAGATTCCTGCCAGGCAAAATGTGCCAGGACAGAAAGCGATTGTTACTTTTCTAGTGTTAATGCGGCCGCACCTTTAGCACCTGAGAGCCCAAGGCTGCCATCTTTTCCCTGGGCTCAAAGCTCGACGGAGCGTGCCAAGTGCGGGTCCGGGAACCTGCTGTTTTTCAGCCCAGAATTCCAGACGGACGATGATTCCTCCCAGGGAAAAGGTGCCAGGACAGAAAGCGATTTTTCCAATTCTAGGATAAATGCGGCCCTCTCACTGGCACCTGACAACCCAAGGCTGCCACCTTTTCCCTGGCCTCAAAGCCCAACGGTGTGAGCTACTTGCTGGTTTTTCAGCCCAGAATTCCAGATGGATGATGATTCCTCCCAGGGAAAAGGTGCCAGGACAGAAAGCGAATGTTCCTTTTCTAGTGTCAATGCAGCCCCATCTTTGGCAGCTGAGAGCCCAAGGCTGCCATTTTTTCCCTGGGCTCAAAACTCGATGGTGCATGCCATGCCGGATTTGGCAAATGACGTTTTTCATCCCAGAATTCCAGATGAATGAAGATTCCTCACAGGGAAAACATGCCATGACAGAAAGCGATTGTGCCGTTTCTAAGAATAATGGGGCCCCATCATTGGCACATGAGAGCCGAAGGCTGCCACCTTTTCTCTGGGCGCAATGCCCGACGGTGTGTGCCACTTACGGGTATTTTAGCCCAGAATTCGAGACTGATAAAGATTCCTCGCAGGGAAAATGTGCCAGGACAGAAAAAGATTGTTATTTTTCTAGTGTTAATGCGGCCCCACTTTTGGCACCTGAGAGCCCAATGCTGCCACCTTTTCCCTGGGCTCAAAGCTCGATGGAGCATGCCAAGTGCGGGTTAGGGAAAGTGCCGTTTTTCAGCCCAGAATTCCAGATGAACCAAGATTCCTCCCAAGGAATAGGTTCTAGCATAGAACTCGATTGTGCCTTTTTCTAGGGTTAATGGGGCCCCATGATTGGCACCTGAGAGCCCAAGGCTGCCACCTTTTCCCTGTGCTCAAAGCTCGTCGGAGTGTGTCAGGTGCGGGTCAGGGTACGTGCCTTTTATCAGCCCACAATTCCAGACGGATGAAGATTCCTTCCAGGGAAAATGTGCCAGGAGAGAAAACGATTTTTACATTTCTTGGGTTAATGCGGCCCCATCATTGGCACCTTAGAGTCCAAGGCCGCCACCTTTTCCTTTGCCGCAAAGCCGGACAGTGCATGCCACATGCTGTTCTTTAAGCCCAGAATTCCAGACGGACGATGATTCCTCCCAGGGAAAAAATGCCAGGACAGAAAGGGATTGCTCCCTTTCTTGGGTTAATGGGGCCCCGTCATTGCCACCTGAGAGCCCAAGACTGCCACCTTTTCCCTGGGCTCAAAGCTCGACAGAGTGTGCCAGGTGCGGTTCTGGGAAAGCGTAATTTTTCAGCCCAGATTTCCAGACGCATGAAGATTCCTGCCAAGGAAAAAGTGCCAGGACAGAAAGTGTTTGTTCCTTTTCTAGGGTTAATGGGACCCCATCATTGGCACCTGAGAGACGAAGGCTGCGACCTTTTCCCTGGACGCAAAGCCCGACGGTGCATGCCACATGCGGTTTTTTTCAGCCCAGAATTCCAGACTAACGATGATTCCTCCCAGGGAAAAGGTGCCAGGACAGAAAGAAATTGTTCCTTTTCTAGGGTTAATGCAGCCCCATCTTTGGCACCTGAGAGCCCAAGGTTGCCACCTTTTCCCTGGGCTCAAACCTCCACGGTGCATGCCATGTGCGGGTCCGGCAAATGCTGTATTTCATCCCAGAATTCCAGACGGATGAAGATTCCTCACAGGAAAAAGGTGATAGGACAGAAAGCCATTGTGCTTTTTCTAAGAATAATGGGGCCCCATCATTGCCACCTGAGAGCCCAAGGCTGCCACCTTTACCCTGGGCTCAAAGATCGACGGTTCGTGCCACCTGCGGGTCAGGTAAAGTGTCATTTTTCAGCCCAGAATTCCAGATGGACCAAGATTCCTCCCAGGGAAAAGGTGCCAGGACAGAAAGGGATTGTTCCTTTTCTTGGGGTAATGGGGCTCCATCATTGGCAGTTCAGAGCCCAAGGCTGCCACCTTTTCCCTGGCCTCAAAGCACGACGGAGAGTACCAGTTGCGGGACAGGGTACGTGCCTTTTTTCAGCCCAGATTTCCAGACTGACCAAGATTCCTCCCAGGGAAAAAGTGTCAGGACAGAAAGCAATTGTTCCAGTTCTAGGGTAAATGTGGCCCCCTCATTGGCACCTGACAGCCCAAGGCTGTCACCTTTTCCCTGGGCTCAGAGCCTGACGGTGCGTGCCACATGCCCTTTATTCAGCCCAGAATTCCAGAGGGACGATGATTTCTCCCTCAGAGAAACTCGCCAGGACAGAAAGCGATTGTTCCTTTTCTAAGGTTAATGCGGACCCATCTTTGGCAGCTGAGACCCCAAGGCTGCCACCTTTACCATGAGCTCAAAGCTCGACGGTGCATGCCAGGTGCGGGTTCAGGAAATTCCTTTTTTCATCCCAGAATTCCAGACGGATGAAGATTCCTCCCAGGGAAAAGGTGCCAGGATAGAAAGGGATTGTTCCTTTTCTAGGGTTAATGGGGCCCCATCATTGACACCTGAGAGCTGATGGCTGCCACCTTTTCGCTGGCCTCAAAGCTCGACAGTGCGGGCGAGGTGGGGGTCTGGGGAAATGCCGGTTTTCAGCCCAGCATTCCAGACGGCCCAAGATTCCTCCAAGGTAAAATATGCCAGGACAAAAAGCGATTGTTCCTTTTTTAGGTTAATGGGGCCCCATCATTGGCACCTGAGAGCCCAAGGTAGCCACCTTTCCCCTGGGCTCAAACCTCGACGGAACGTGGCACGTGCGTCTCCGGGAAAATGCCGCTTTTCAGCCCAGAATTCCAGACGGCCCAAGATTCCTCCCAAGGAAAAGGTGCTGGGACAGACAGCGATTGTGCTTTTTCTAAGAGTAATGGTGCCCCATCATTGGCACCTGAGAGCCCAAGGCTGTCACCTTTTCCCTGGCGCAATGCCCGACGGTATGTGCCACTTGCGGGTTTTTCAACCCAGAATTCCAGGCGGATGAAGATTCCTCCCAGGGAAAATGTGCCAGGACAGAAAAAGATTGTTATTTTTCTAGTGTTAATGCGGCCCCACTTTTGGCACCTGAGAGCCCAAGGCTGCCACCTTTTCCCTGGGCTCAAAGCTCAATGGAGCATGCCAAGTGCGGGTTAGGGAAAGTGTCGTTTTTCAGCCCCGAATTCCAGATGGACCAAGATTCCTCCCAGGGAATAGGTACTAGCACAGAAAGTGATTGTGCCTTTTCTAGGGTTAATGGGGCCCCAAAATTGACACCTGAGAGCCCAAGGCTGCCACCTTTTCCCTGGGCTCAAAGCTCGTCGGAGTGTGCCAGGAGCGGGTCAGGGTACGTGCCTTTTTTCAGCCCAGAATTCCAGACGGATGAAGATTCCTTCCAGGAAAAAGATGCCAGGACAGAAAGCGATTTTTACATTTCTTAGGTTAATGGGGCCCCATCATTGGCACCTTAGAGTCCAAGGCTGCCATCTTTTCCCTTGCCGCAAAGCGGGACAATGCATGCCACATGCTGGTTTTTAAGCCCAAGTGCGGGTGAGGGAAAGTGCCGTTTTTCAGCCTAGAATTCCAGACAGAAGAAGATACCTCCAAGGGAAAAGGAGCCAAAAGAGAAAGCGATTGTGCCTTTCCTAGGGGTAATGGGGCCCCATCATTGGTACCTGAGAGCCCAAGCCTGCCACCTTTTCCCTGGGCTCAAAGCTCGTCGGAGTGTGCCAGGTGCGGGTCAGGGTACATACTCTTTTTCAGCCCAGATTTCCAGACTGACGAAGATTCCTCCCAGGGAAAAAGTGCCAGGACAGAAAGCGATTGTTCCTTTTCTAGGGTAAATGCGGCACACTCATTGGCTCCTGACAGCCCAAGGCTGTCACCTTTTCCCTGGTCTCAATGCATGACGTTGTGTTTTTCAGCCCCGAATTCCAGACGGACCAATATTCCTCCCAGGGAAAAGGTGCTAGCACAGAAAGCGATTGTGCCTTTTCTAGTGTTAATGCGGCCCCACTTTTGGCACCTGAGAGCCCAAGGCTGCCACCTTTTCCCTGGCCTCAAAGCTCGACGGAGCGTGCCAAGTGTGGGTCCAGGAAAGTGCCATTTTTCAGCCCAGAATTCCAGAGGGATCAGGATCCCTCCCAAGGAATAGGTGCTAGGACAGAAAGCGATTGTGCCTTTTCTAGGGGTAATGGGGCCCCATCATTGGCACCTGAGATCCCAAGGCTGCCACCTTTTCCCTGGCCTCAATGCTCGACGGAGTATGCCAGGTGCGGTTCTGGGAAAGCGTAATTTTTCAGCCTAGATTTCCAGACAAACCAAGATTCCTCCCTGGGAAAAGGTGCCAGGACAGAAAGCCTTTGTTCCTTTTCTAGGGTTAATGGGGCCCCATCATTAGCACCTCACAGCCCAAGGCTGCCACCTTTGGGCGCAAAGCCCAACGGTGCGTGCCACATGCAGTTTTTTCAGCCCAGAATTCCAGACGGACGATTATTCCTCCCTGGAAAAAACGTGCCAGGACAGAAAGAGATTGTGCCTTTTCTAAGGGTATTGGCACCCCATCATTGACACCTGAGAGCCCAAGGCTGCCACCTTTTCCCTGGCCTCAAAGCTCGATGGAGCGTGCCAAGTGCGGGTCCGGGACAGTGCCGTTTTTCAGCCCAGAATTCCAGACAGACGAAGATTCCTCCCAGGGAAAAGGTGCCAGGACAGAAAGCGATTGTTCCTTTTCTATGGTTAATGGGTCCCCATCATTGGCACCTGAGAGTCCAAGGCCTCAACATTTTCCCTGGGCGCAAAGCCCGACGGAGCATGCCAGGTGCAGGTTTTTCAGCCCAGAATTCCAGACGAACCAAGATTCCACCAAGGGAAAATGTGCCAGGACAGTAAGCGATTGTTCCTTTTCCAGGATTAATGGGGCCCCTTCATTGGCACCTGACAGCCCAAGCCTGCCACCTTTTCACTGGGAAAAAAGCTAGACGGAGCCTGCCACGTGTGGGTCTGGGAAAGTGCTTTCTGTCCTGGCACCTTTTCCCTGGGAGGAATCATCGTCCATCTGGAATTCTGGGCTGAAAAAACCGCATGTGACACCCACCATCAGGCTATGCGCCCAGGGAAAAGGTGGCAGCCTTCGGCTGTCAGGTGTCAATGATGAGGCCTCATTAGCCCTAGAAAAGGCACAATCGCTTTCTGTCCTGGCACCTTTTCCCTGGGAGAAATCTTCATCAGCCCCGAATTCTGGGATGAGAAACAGCACATTCCTGGACCCGCAAGTGGCATGCACCGTCGAGCTTTGCGCTCAGGGAAAAGGTTGCAGCCTTTGGCTCTCAGGTGCTAATGATGGGTCCCCATTACTCCTAGAAAAGGAGAAATCCATTCCTTTCCTGGCACCTTTTCCCAGGGAAGAATCTTCATCTGGAAATCTGGGCTGAAAAATTACGCTTTCTCAGAACCGCACCTGGCACACTCCGTCGAGCTTTGAGGCCAGGGAAAAGGTGGCAGCCTTGGGTTCTCAGGCGCCAATGATTGGGCGTCTTAAACCCAGAAATGGAAAAATCGCTTTCTGTCTTGGAACTTTATCCCAGGGTAGAATCTTAAACCTCCTGGAATTCTGGGCTGATAAACGGCACTTTCCCTGACCCGCAACTGACACGCTCCGTCGAGCTTTGAGCCCACGGAAAAAGTGGCAGCCTGGGGCTCTCTGGTGCCAAATGTGGGGCCGCATTAACATTAGAAAAGGCACAATCGCTTTGTGTCCTGGCACCTTTTCCCTGGGAGGAATCTTCGTCCGTAAGGAATTCTGGGCTCAAAAACGGCACTTTCCCTGACCAGCACTTGGAACTATCCGTCGTGCTTTGAGCCCAGGGAAAAGGTGGCAGCCTTGGGCTCTCAGCTGCCAATGATGGGGCCCTATTACCCTTAGAAAAGGCACAATCGCTTTCTGTCCTGGAACATTTTCCCTGGGAGGAATCTTGGTGCGTCTGGAATTCGGGGATGAAAAAGGGCACTTTCCCGGACCCACACGTGGCAGGCTCCGTCGAGCTTTGAGCCCACAGTAAAGGTGGCAGCCTTGAACTCTCAGGTGCCAAAAGTGGGGCCCCATTAACCCTAGAAAAGGCACAATCGCTTTCTGTCCTAGCACCTTTTCCCTGGGAGGAATCTTCATCCGTCTGGTATTCAGGGCTGAAAAACCCACAAGTGGCACGCACCGTCGGGCTTTGCGCCCAGGGAAAAGGTGACACTCTTGGGCTGTCAGGTGCCAATGAGGGCGCCGCATTAACCCTAGAATTGGAACAATCGCTTTCTGTCCTGGCACCTTTTCCCTGGGAGGAATCTTCGTCAGTCTGGAATTCTGGGCTGAAAAATTGCACTTTCCCAGACCCACAGCTAGCACGCCCTCTCTAGCTTTGTGCCCAGTGAAAAGGTGTCAGTCTTGGGCTCTCAGGTGCCAGTGATGGGGACCCATTAACCCTAGAAAAGGCACAACTGCTTTCTGTTCTGGCACGTTTTTCCTGGGGAGGAATCATTGTCCGCCTGGAATTTGAAGCTGAAAAAAACGCATGTGGCACGCACCGTCGGGCTTTGCGTCCAGGGAAAAGGTGGCAGCCTTCGTCTCTCAGGTGCCAATGATGGGGCCCCTTAAACCTAGAAATAGAAAAATCGCTTTCTGTCTTGGCACTTTATCCCAGGGTAGAATCTTAAGCTGACTGGAATTCCAGCTGATAAACGGCACTTTCCTTGACCCGCACCTGGCACGCTCCGTCGTGCTTTGAGCCCAGGGAAAAGGTGGCATCCTTGGGCTCTCAGGTGCCAATGATATGGCCGCATTACCCCAAGAAAAGGAACAATCCCTTTCTGTCCTAGCACCTTTTCACTTTGAGTAATCTTGGTCCATCTGGAATTCTGGGCTGAAAAAAGGCACTTTACCTGACCCGCAGGTGGCACGAACCGTCGATCTTTGAGCCCAGGGAAAAGGTGGCAGCCTTGGGCTCTCAGGTGCCAATGATGGGGCCCCATTACCCCTAAGAAAGGCACAATCGCTTTCTGTCCTGGCACCTTTTCCCTGGGAGGAATCATGGTCTGCCTGGAATTCCGGGCTCATAAACGGCACTTTCCCTGACCCGCACCTGTACCCTCCGTCGTGCTTTGAGGCCAGGGAAAAGGTGGCAGCCTTGGGCTCACAGGTGCCAATGATGGGACCCCATTACCCCAGGAAATGTAAAAATCCCTTTCTGTCTAAACACCTTTTCTCTGGGAGGAATCTTGTTCCATCTGGAATTCTGGGCTGAAAAAAGGCACTTTACCTGACCCGCAGGTGGCACGCACCGTCAATCTTTGAGGCCAGGGAAAAGGTGGCACTGTTGGGATCTCAGCTGCCAAAGATGGGGCCAGATTAACCCTAGAAAAGGAACAATCGCTTTCTGTACTGGCACCTTTTCCCTGGGAGGAATCATGGACCGTCTCGATTTCTGGGCCGAAAAAACCGCATGTGGCATGCACCGCCGAGCTTTCCACCCAGGGAATAGGTGGCAACCTTCAGCTCTCAAGTGCCAATGATGGGGCCCCCATTAACCCTAGAAAAGGAACAAACGCTTTCTGTCCAGGCACCTTTTCCCTGGGAGGAATCTTCATCCTTCTGGAAATCTGGACTGAAAAATTACGCTTACCCAGAAGCGCTCCTGGCACAATCCGTCGAGCTTTGAGGCCAGGGAAAAGGTGGCAGCTTTTGTCTCACAAGTGCCAGCGATGGGGCCCCTTAAACCTAGAAATGGAACAATCGCTTTCTGTCTTGGAACTTTATCCCAGGGTAGAATTTTAAACCACTTGGAATTCTGGGCTGATAAACGTCACTTTCCCTGACTCGCACCTTGTATGCTCCGTGAAGCTTTCAGCCCAGGGAAAAGGAGGCAGCCTTGGGCTCTCAGTTGCCAAAAGTGGGGCCGCATTAACACTAGAAAAGGAAGAATCGCTTTCTGTCCTGGCACATTTTCCCTGGCAGGAACGTTCATCCGTCTGGAAATCTGGACTGAAAAACCTGCAAATGCCACTCACCGTCGGGCTTTGCGACCATGGAAAAGGTGACAGCCTTGGGTTGTCAGGTGCCAATGAGGGGGCCGCATTAACCCTAGAATTGGAACAATCACTTTCTGTCCTGGCACTTTTTCCCTGGGAGGAATCTTGGTCCGTCTGGAATTCTGGGCTGAAAAACAGCACTTTCCCAGACCCGCACCTCGACCGCACTGTCGAGCTTTGAGCCCAGGGAAAAGGTGACAGCCTTGGGCTGTCAGGTGCCAATGAGGGGGCCGCATTAACCCTAGAATTGCAACAATCACTTTCTGTCCTGGCACTTTTTCCCTGGGAGGAATCTTGGTCAGTCTGGAATTCTGGGCTGAAAACCGGCACTTTCCCTCACCCGCACTTGGCACGCTCCGTCGAGCTTTGAGCCCAGGGAAAACGTGGCAGCCTTAGGCTCTGAGGTGGCAATGATGGGGCCCCATTACTCCTAGAAGAGGCACAATCCCTTTCTGTCCTAGCACCTTTTCCCTGGGAGGAATCTTGGGCCCTCTGCAATTCTGGGCTGAAAACTGGAACTTTCCGAGACCCGCACCTCACCCGCACTGTCGAGCTTTGAGACCAGGGAAAAGGTGGCAGCCTTGGGCTCTCAGGTGCCTAAGATGGGTCCACATTAACCCTAGAAAAGGAAGAATCGCTTTCTGTCCTGGCACGATTTCCAAGGGAGGAATCTTCATCGGTCTGGAATTCTGGAATGAGAAACGGCAATTTCCCGGACCCTCACGTAGCACGCATGGTCGAGCTTTGCGCCTCGGGTATAGGAGGCAACCTTGGGCTCTCAGGTGCCAATCATGGAGCCCGATAAACCCTAGAAATGGAACAATTGCTTTCTGTCCTGGGAGCCTCTTCCCTGTGAGGAGTCTTCATCCGTCTGGAATTGAGGGCTGAAAAACGGCACGTTCCCGGACAAGAAAGTGGTACGTGCCGTTGATGTTTGTGCCCACGGAAAAGGTGGCAGCCTTGAACTCTCAGGTGCCAATGATGGGGCACCATTGACCCTAGAAAAGGACAATTCGATTTCTGACCTGGCACCTTTTCCCTGGGAGGTGTCTTCATCCGTCTAGAATTCTGGGCTGAAAAATGGCACTTCCCCGGACCCGCAAGTGGCACGCGCCGTCGACATTTGCGCCCAGGCAAAAGGTGGCAGCCTTGGGCTCTCAGGTGCCAATGATGGGGCCCATTACCTTTACAAAATGCACAATGGCTTTTTTTCCTAATACCTTTTCCCAGGGAGAAATCTTCATTGGTCTGGAATTCTGGGCTTAAAAACGGCACTTTCTCTAACCCACACGTGGCAGGCACCGTCGAGCATTGTGCCCAGGGAAATGGTGGAGCCTTGGGCTCTCAGGTACAAATGATGGGGTCCCATTAACCTCAGAAAAGGAAGAATCGCTTTCTGTCCTGACAGCTCTTCCCTGGGAGAAATCTTCATCCGTCTAGAATTCTGGGCAGAAAAACAACACTTTCCTGGACCCACACAAATACGCACTGTCGAGCTTTGCGACCAGGGAAAAGGTGGCAGCCTTGGGCTCTCAGGTGCCAATGATGGGGCCCCATTAACCGTAGAAAAGGAACAATCGCTTTCTGTACAGAAACCTTTTCAGTGGGCGGAATCTTCGTCTGTCTGGAATTCTGGGCTGAAAAACTGCATTTTCCAGGACCCGGACGCGGAACGCACCGTGGAGCTTTGCGCCCCGGGAAAAGGTGGCAGCCTTAGGCTCTCACGTGCCAATGATGGGGCCCCATTATCTCCAGAAAATGCAGAATGCCTTTTAGTCCTGACACCTTTTCCGTGTTAGGAATCTTCGTCCGTCTGGAATTCTGGGACGAAAAACGGCACTTTCCCGGATCCGCACATGGCACGCACGATCGAGCTTTGCCCCCAGGGAAAAGGAGGCAGCCTTGGGCTCTCAGGTGACATTTTTGGGGCCCCACTAACAGTAGAAAAGGCACAACCACTTTCTGACCTGGCACTTTTCCCAGGGAGGAATGCTCATCAGTTTGGAATTCTGGGCTGAAAATCGGCACTTTCCTGGACCCGCAAGTGGAACACACCGTCGAGCCTTGCGTCCAGGGAAAAGTTGGCAGTCTTGGGCTCTCAGGTGCCAATGATGGGGCCCCATTAATACTAGAAAAGGCACAATGGCTTTCTGTCCTGGCACCTTTTCCCTGGGAGGAATCTTCGTTCGTTTGGAATTCTGGGATGAAAAATGGCACTTCCCCAGGACTGCACAAGGTACGCACCATCGAGCATTGCGCCCAGGGAATAGGTGGCAGCCTTGGGCTCTCAGGTGCCAATGCTGGGGCCCCATTAGCCTTAGAAAAGGCACAATCGCTTTCCGCCCTGAAACCTTTTCCCTGGGAGGAATCTTCATCCATCTGGAATTCTGAGTTGAAAGAAGGCACTTTTCTGGACCCGAACGAGACAGGCACTGTGGAGTTTTGCGCCTAGGGAAAAGGTGGCAGCCTTGGGCTCTCAGGTACCAATGACGGGGCCCCATTAACCTCAGAAAAGGAACAATCGCTTTCCATCCTGACAGCTCTTCCCTGGGAGAAATCTTCATCCGTCTGGAATTCTGGGCTGAAAAACAGCACTTTCCTGGACCCACACAAATACCCACTGTCGAGCTTTGCGACCAGGGAAAAGGTGGCAGCCTTGGGCTCTCAGGTGCCAATGATGGGGCCCCATTAACCGTAGAAAAGGAACAATCGCTTTCTGTACAGAAACCTTTTCAGTGGGCGGAATCTTCGTCTGTCTGGAATTCTGGGCTGAAAAACTGCATTTTCCAGGACCCGGACGCGGAATACACCGTGGAGCTTTGCGCCCAGGGAAAAGGTGGCAGCCTTAGGCTCTCACGTGCCAATGATGGGGCCCCATTAACTCCAGAAAATGCAGAATGCCTTTTAATCCTGACACCTTTTCCGTGTTAGGAATCTTCGTCCGTCTGGAATTCTGAGATGAAAAACGGCACTTTCCCGGATCCGCACGTGGCATGCACGATCGAGCTTTGCGCCCAGGGAAAAGGTGGCAGCCTTGAGCTCTCAGGTGACATTTTTGGGGCACCATTAACCCTAGAGAAAGCACAATCGCTTTCTGTCCTGGCACATTTTTCCTGGGAGGAATTTTCGTCCGTCTGGAATTCTGGACTGAAAAACGGCACTTCCCCGGACCCGCAAGTGGAGCGCACCGTCGAGCTTTGCGCCCAGGCAAAAGGTGGCAACCTTGGGCTCTCAGGTGCCAATGATGGGGCTCCATTACCCCTAGAAAAATAACAATCGCTTTCTCTCCTGGCACTTTTCCCAGGGAGGAATCTTCATTGGTCTGGAATTCTGGGCTGAAAACGGCTCTTTCCCTTACCCGCATGTGGCACGCACCGTCAAGCTTTGCGTCCAGGGAAAAGGGGACAGCCTTGGGTTCTCAGCTGTCAATTTTGGGGCCCCATTAACCTTAGAAAAGGCACAATCGCTTTCTGTCCTGGCACCTTTTCCCAGGGAGAAATCTGCGCTGGCCTGGAATTCTGGGATGAGAAATGGCACATTCCCGGACTTGGAAGTGGCACGCGCGGCCGACCTTTGCGCCCAGGGAAAAGGTGGCAGCCCTGGGCTCTCAGGTGCCAAAGATGGGGCCCCATTACCCCTAGAAAAAGCACAATCACTTTCTCTCCTGGCACCTTTTCCCAGCGAGAAATCCTCTCTGGCCTGGAATTCTGGGATTAGAAGCGGCACATTCCCCATCCCGCAAGCGGCACGTGCTGTCGACATTTGCGCCCAGGGAAAAGGTGGCAGCCTTGGGCTCTCAGGTGCCAATGATGGGGTCCCGTTAACACTAGAAAAATAACACTTGCTTTCTGTCCTGGCACTTTTCCCTGGGAGGAATCTTCGTCCGTCTGGAAATCTGGGTTCAAAAATGGCACTGCCCCAAACCCGCACAAGGTACACACCGTCGAGCTTTGCGCCCAGGGAAAAGGGGGCAGCCTTGGGCTCTCAGCTGCCAATGATGGTGCCCCATTACCCCTACAAAAGGCACAATGTCTTTCTGTCCTGGCACCTTTTCCCAGGGAGGAATCTTCATCGGTTTGGAATTCTGGTCTGAGAATCGGCACTTTCCTGGACCCGCAAGTGGAACGCACCTTCAAGCTTTGCGTCCAGGGAAAAGGTGGCAGTCTTGGGCTCTCAGGTGCCAATGATGGGGCCCCATTACCTTTACAAAAAGCACAATGGCTTTCTGTCCTGGCACCTTTTCCCTGGGAGGAGTCTTCATTGGTCTGGAATTCTGGGCTTAAAGTGGCACTTTCTGGGACCAGCACGTAGCACGCACTGTCGTGCTTTGCGCCCAGGGAAAAGGAGGCAACCTCTGGCTCTCAGATGCCAATGATGGGCCCCCATTAACACTAGAAGTGGAACAATCGCTTTCTGTCCTGGGAGCGTTTTCCCTGGGAGGAGTTGTCAACCGTCTGGAATCCTGGGCTGAACAAAGCACTTTCTCTGACCTGCACGTGGCAGGCACCATCTAGCTTTGCGCCCAGGGAAAAGGTGGCAGCCTTGGGCTCTCAGGTGCCAATGATGGGTCCCCGTTAACACTAGATAAATAACAATCGCTTTCTGTCCTGGCACCTTTTCCCTGGGAGGAATCTTCATCGGTCTGGAATTCTGGGCTAAAAAAGCTCTTTCCCTTACCCACATGTGGCACGCACTGTTGAACTTTGCACCCAGGGAAAAGGTGACAGCCTTGGGATCTCAGCTGCCAATGACGGGGCCCCATTAACCCTAGAAAAGGCACAATTGCTTTCTGTCTTGGCACCTTTTCCCAGGGAGAAATCTTCGCTGGCCTGGAATTCTGGGATGAGAAACCGCACATTCCCGGGCTTGCAAGTGGCACGCGCCGTCGACATTTGCGTCCAGGTTAAAGGTGGCAGCCTTGGCCTCTCAGGTGTCAATTTTGGGGTCCCATTAACCCTAAAAAAGGCACAATCACTTTCTGTCCTGGCACCTTTTCCCTGGGAGAAATCTTCATCGGCCTCAAATTCTGGGATGAGAAACTGCAATTTCCCAGACCCTCACGTAGCACGCATGGTCGAGCTTTGCGCCCAGGGTATAGGAGGCAACCTTGGCCTCTCAGGTGCCAATGATGGGGCCCGATTAACCCTAGAAATGGAACAATCGCTTTCTGTCCTGGGAGCCTCTTCCCTGTGAGGAGTCTTCATCCGTCTGGAATTCAGGGCTGAAAAACGGCACTTTCCCGGACAAGAAAGTGGTATGTGCCGTTGATGTTTGCGCCCAGGGAAAAGGTGGCAGCCTTGAACTCTGAGGTGCCAATGATGGGGCACCATTGACCCTAGAAAAGGACAATTTGATTTCTGACCTGGCACCTTTTCCCTGGGAGGAAACTTCATCCGTCTGGCATTCTGGGTTCAAAAATGGCACTGCCCGAAACCCGCACAAGGTACACACCGTCGAGCTTTGAACCCAGGTTAAAGGAGGCAAACTTGGGCTCTCAGGTGCCAATGATGGGGCCCCATTAACCCTAGAAATGGAACAATCGCTTTCTCTCCTGGCACTTTTTCCCTGGGAGGAATCTTCATCCGTCTATAATTCTGTGCTAAAAAATGGCACTTTCCCAGACAAGAAAGTGGCACGCACCCTCGACATTTGCACCAAGGGAAAAGGTGGCAGCCTTGGGCTCTCATGTGCCAAGGATGAGGCCCCGTTAACACTAGAAAAATAACACTTGCTTTCTGTCCTGGCACCTTTTCTCCAGGGAGGAATCTTCATCCGTGTGGAATTCTGTGTTCAAAAATGGCACTTCCCCAAACCTGCACAAGGTACACACCGTCGAGCTTTGCGCCCAGGGAAAAGGTGGCAGCCTTGGGTTCTCAGGGGTCAATTTTGGGGCCCCATTAACCATAGAAAAGGCACAATCGCTTTCTCTCCTGGCACCTTTTCCCAGGGAGAAATCTTCGCTGGCCTGGAATTCTGGGATGAGAAACGGCACATTGCCGGACTTGCAAGTGGCACGCGCCGTCGACATTTGCGCCCAGGGAAAAGGTGGCAGCCTTGGGCTCTCAGGTGCCAAAGATGGGGCCCCATTACCCCTAGAAAATGCACAATGCCTTTCTGTCCTGACACCTTTTTCCAGAGAGGAATCGACTTCCTTCTGGAATTCTGGGCTGAATAACGGCCCTTTCCCGGACCCGCACAGGGTATGCACCGTCGAGCTTTGCGCCCAGGGAAAAAGGGGCAGCCTTGGGCTCTCAGGTGCCAATGACGGGGCCCAATTAGCATTACAAAATACACAATGGCTTTGTCTCCTGGTACCTTTTCCCTCTGAGGAATCTTCATAGGTCTGGAATTCTGGGCTGAAAAATGGCACTTTCCCGGACCCGCAGGTGGAACGCTCCGTCGAGCTTTGCGCCCAGGGAAAAGGTGGCAGCCTTGGGCTCTCAGGTGTAAATTTTGGGGCCCCATTAACCCTAGAAAAGGCACAATTGCTTTCTGTCCTGGCACCTTTTCCCTGGGAGAAATCTTCATCGGCCTCGAATTCTGGGATGAGAAACAGCACATTCCTGGACCCCCAAGTGGCACGCACCGTCCAGCTTTGCGCTCAGGGAAAAGGTTGTAGCCTTCGGCTCTCAGGTGCCAATGATGGGTCCCCATTAACCCTAGAAAAGGAGAAATCCATTCCTGTCCTGGCACCTTTTCCCAGGGAGGAATCTTCATTGGTCTGGAATTCTGGAATGAGAAACGGCAATTTCCCGGACCGTCACGTAGCACGCATGGTCGAGCTTTGCTCCCAGGGTATAGGAGGCAACCTTGGGCTCTCAGGTGCCAATGATGGGGCCTGATTAACCCTAGAAATGGAACAATCGCTTTCTGTCCTGGGAGCCTCTTCCCTGTGAGGAGTCTTCATCCGTCTGGAATTCAGGGCTGAAAAACGGCACTTTCCCGGACAAGAAAGTGGTACGCGCCGTTGATGTTTGCACCCACGGAAAAGGTGGCAGCCTTGAACTCTGAGGTGCCAATGATGGGGCTCCATTAACCCTAGAAAAGGACAATTCGATTTCTGACCTGGCACCTTTTCCCTGGGAGGTGTCTTCGTCCGTCTGGAATTCTGGGCTGAAAAATGGCACTTAACCCAAACCCGCAAGTGGCACGCGCCGTCGACATTTGCACCCAGGGAAAAGGTGGCAGTCCTGGGATCTCAGGTGCCAATGATGGGGCCCCATTAACACTAGAAAAATAACACTTGCTTTCTGTCCTGGCACCTTTTCCCAGGGAGGAATCTTCATCGGTTTGGAATTCTGGTCTGAGAATCGGCACTTTCCTGGACCTGCAAGTGGAACGCTCCATCGAGCTTTGCGTCCAGGGAATAGGTGGCAGTCTTGGGCTTTCAGGTGCCAATGATGGGGCCCCATTACCTTTACAAAAGGCACAATGGCTTTCTGTCCTGGCACCTTTTCCCTGGGAGGAGTCTTCATTGGTCTGGAATTCTGGGCTGTAAAATGGCACTTTCTGGGACCAGCACGTGGCACGCACTGTCGAGCTTTGCGCCCAGGGAAAATGTGGCAAACTTGGGCTCTCAGGTGCCAATGATGGGACCGCATTACTTCTAGAAAATGGACAGGGCTGGAGCTTGCTTTCACTGTTTTGCCTTAGGGGAAGCTCAACGAGCAAATTGCAACTTTGCTTTGCTAACAAGTGAAACAGTCGATTCCTGTCAGACAGAAGGCATCAGGACACAGTATTCTTATGGCTCTGGCTAGTGAATCACATGCATCAGAGAATCCAGGACTGGAGCTCTTTTTCTGGATGCAAAGCACAGTTGTTCCTTAGGGTAAGTTCAGCTCGCAAAGAGTAGCATTTTTCTGCTAACAAGTGAAACAGTCGATTCCTGCCAGAAAGAATGTATCAGGACACATATTTCTTATGGCTTTAGAAAGTTTCTCATATGCATCTGAGAATCCAGGCCTGGATCTTTCTTTCTCGGTGAAAAACAACGTTGTTCCTTAGGGGAAGCTCATCTCGCAAACTTTTCAAAGCGCAACTTTTCAAAGTGCAACTTTTCTTTGCTTACAAGAGAAACAGCTGATTCTTGCAAGACAGAAGGCATAAGGACACACATTTCTTATGGTTTAGGTAAGTGAATCATATCCATCTGAGAATCCAGGCCTGGAGCTTTCTTTCTCCGTGAAAAGCACAGTGGTTCCTTAGAGGAGCTCATCTCGCAAAGTGCAAGTAACTCTCCCATGATCTGCTAAAGTGTGACACGGTTGATTTGTGCCAGACAGAAGGCTGCAAGATACATATTTTTTATGGATTTGGAAAGAGAATTATATGCATCAGAGAATCCAAGCCTGGAACTTTCTTTCTTTGTGAGAAACAGAATTGTTCTTAATGGGAAGCTCATCTTCCAAAGTGCAACTAACAGTCCCATTCTCTGCTAAAAAGTGAAAGAGTTGATTCCTGCCAGAGAGAATACATTAGGGCACTCATTTCTAACGGCTTTTGAAAGTGAATCATATGCATCAGATAATCCATGCCTGGAGCCTTCTCATTTGGGAAAAGCACAAGTGCCCCTTGAAGCAAGTTCATCTCGCAAAGTGCAAATAAAACTCCCATGGTCCTTTAACAAGTGAAACATGTGGTTCCTGCCAGACAGAACATATAAGGAAACACATTTCTTATGGTTTTAGAAAGTGAATCCTATGCATCTGAGACTCGAGGCCTGGAGCTTTCTTACTCTGGGAAAAGCACAGGTGCTGCTTTTAGGAAGTTCATCTCGCAAAGTGCAGCTAATAGTCACATGCTCTTGTAACAACTGTAAGAGTTGATTCCTGCCAGACAGAAGGCATCAGGAATGACATTTCTTCTGGATTGGAAAGTGAATCATGTGTATCTAACAATCCAGAGCTAGAGCTTGCTTTCTCGGTGAAAATCACACTGGTTCCTAAGAGAAGGTCATCTCGCAAAGTGCAACTAACGGTGTCATGATCTGCTACAATGTGACACAGTTGATTCCTGCCAGAGAGAATGCATCGGGATACACCAATGATAGGGCCCCATTAACCTTAGAAAAGGAACAATTACTTTCTGTCCTGCCTCGTTTTCCCTGGCAGGAATCTTGGCCCATCTGCAATTCCAGGATGAAAAAAGGCTTGTACCTGCCTAAAACGATTGAAGTTTGCATCAAGATGAAAGTTCAGATCTTTGTGGTCTCAGGTGCCAATGATGGGGCCCAATTAACACTACAAAAGGAGCAATCCTTTTATATCTTGGCACCTTTTCCCTGGGAGAAATCTTTGTCCATCTGCAATTCAGACCTGGAGCTTTCTTTCTCCGTGAAAAACACAGTTCTTCATTAGGGGAAGCTCACCTAGCAAAGTGCAACTTTGCTCTGCTACCAAGTGAAACATTTGATTCCTGCCAGAGAGAAGGCATCAGACAAACCTTTCTCATGGCTTTGGATAGTGAATTAGGTTTAGGATTAGGGTTAGGTTTAGCTTTAGGGTCAGGGTTTGTGTCGGGGTCAGGGTCAGGGTTAGTGTTACAGTTTAAGGGGTCAGGGTTAGGGTCAGGGTCAGGGTTAAGGTGAGAGTCAGGGTCAGGGTCAGGGTCAGGGTTAGGGTCAGGGTTACTGTTACAGTTTAAGGGGTCAGGGT